>NW_006263671.1:750644-756997 GCF_000469605.1 Apis dorsata | reverse complement strand
CTCCTTTTTTTTTTTTTTTTTATTCTTTTTGCCATCGACCCAATATGCCGCTCCCATGTTTGTCAACTACATGTGCTATTGTAATACGATGGTTCCTAAGCGTGTTGGCATGAAACGATCGCTAGAAAGACGAGTTCCATTTCAACTTCCTCGGTCCAAACTGCATAAAATATAACCAATATACCTTTACGATCAATAAAACTCTTCTTTATGATTGTCACTTCGCATATTCAACTGTTTTGAATATATACTAGTATAGAAAATATACTTTAATGACGGGAACACTCATTAACGGTAATTAAAATAGACCTCCGTTATGATACCACATTGCGCCATCAACAGAATTGATTTAAACAACGTATTTGAAAAATTCATGAATATTATCGATAAAACGAATTTATCGTATGATAAAATATTTTCTGATGTTTTTATCTATTTTAAGAGAATATTTACGTCATCCGATCTTGCTTAACAAAAAAGAATCACAAATCGAATGATTTTTTAATTAGAAACCATTTGCACTGCCACCTGAAATGATCGAATAGTATTATGTTGTATTCTGCATAAAAAGATATTAGCAAAAAATATATTATATAATCAAATACACATTATATAGTTTTTATATCCTTATCAAAAACTTATTAATAAAGTAATTGTTAGTAATGGTAAATATATATTGTTTATACGTATATCAATAATTTTTCATTTCTCTGCTTCTTTTTGAATAGAAACGGTGCTTCTTTTCATATAATACTAATGTAATCATAGAATGCATTAAAAATACATGTATGTAAATATGATCGAACCTTGAAACTCGGCGGAATAATTTGAATAAGATGTGGAAACTTCTCGAAAAATAATTATTAAAGATATAATATTGAAACCTATTATTTGAATTATTATATATCTATAAATTATGTGTCTTTATAAATATTATATATCTTATAATTATATATTTTTATTTTATATAATAATTTTTACATTACATAGTAACCTAACATTTTAATTTTAAAATCGATGTTACAACTTTCATACGCGCTCGAAATAATAGATTTTATATATACATATAAAATCTATGATTTTTTTATTTTGTTCACTTAACACTAATGAAAGAAATGAAAATAAACATCGATAGAGATATAATTAATAAGCAATCCTGGTTAGAAAGTGAAGAGCGAAAAAAACCGCGAAGAAACGTAACGAAATTGTAACGAAGGACAAACAGACCAGATAACCCGACTATACCTCGGTTAGCAACACGATCGTCTGACTATTACGAGAATGATAACAAGCATGTATATGCTCACCACAGTATCTGGGGTTATCATTTTCTTTTTCTCCATTCTGGAACCAACCGAGGGAACTATTTAACTCTGAAGAATCAGAGTGGTCCAGGGGTCAGTTGAAAGGAACAGACAGGCTATCCAACCATTACTTTTATTCTTTTCTTCTCTATTTTCGATTTCTTTTTAATTTTCTGGAATATTTAAAAAATATCGATAATTATTTTGATGATGATTTTTTTTTACTCTTTTCTTTTTTTTTTTTGTTTTTTAATTATAAAATTTAAAAAAAATATATATTACCTTTAAGCAAATTATCATTTTACGCCTTCAATAAAAAAAAATGTAAACATTCAATCATATTAGAACTCATGTTATGTATATGTATATATATACTTACTTTTTATTAACCTAAAAATCTCATGATTATTCATGAATGCATATCAGAGCATAGAAATAATAAGAAAGATCTATTATTAAAAAAACATTCGTATTTTGTCTCTTACAAAAATGAAAAGATTGTCGTAAGTCAATATAGTGACTACGATCATATTATATGCATATGCACAACTGAGAAACATTTTAAACGCAAATATTGTCGCAGTTCAGTACATCGAGGGTCTTCGTATCCGCTGACGTCACATTGACCCAACGACTCCGCCGAACTTTGCGCCACATTAACATATCGATTTACAAGCATTTATATACGTTCAATTTCTATTTGAAAGAATGAATGTTCCTAATCAAATATTATAAAAGAAAAAACGCGGCAACTTAATAATCAGCATCATCAACTTGCATCGAACATTTTCATTTTAATATTATTGAGGATAACTATTCAAGAATGATCCACATCAATTCATCATAATATATAAAAAAAATATTATATTTCGATAATAGGTACTGATAACTTTTTTATTCAATCTTATTATGTAATGATAATTGCTTTATTTTGCTAAAAAAAGCTAGATATTTTAATAAATTTGTCAATCCTATCGATGTATTAATAAATAATAGGTTATTAATCTCGATTATATATTAATTGTGAAAACATTTATACAAATAATTAAAATTTTTTACCTTTTAATAAAACACAAATAGAATCAACGATTAATGTAATTTTATATATACATACATAATAGAAGTTTTATTAATTAATAAACAAATTATAAAATAAATATATATTTGATACACTTTTTCGTCCCGTATCTTGAGATTTTTTGAGTATTTAATGTTATTTTTAATATTACCGATTCAGCATAATTATATTAATGCATTTGAACATTTAAATATTAGAATTGAATGTATTTGTATGAAACTATAACTATGATAGAGATAAAATTTAGAAATCTGTATTTTTTTAATCGTTTATAAATATATTTCTTTACGTAAAAATTTCTATTATCACAATAATATAAATAATTAAAAATAATTTAAATAACAATTGTATTCAAATTAATTTCAGATAATCTTGAAAATCGAAAAATAATAAATAATTATTTAAATATTTTTCTATTTTAATATTATAATTAAAATATTCATCATAAAGTTGCTTCTTTCGGTTCAGTACTGCCATCATGTGGATGTTCAATGAATTAGTTAAGAAATTGAATTGATACTCAACCGATAATTTTTTAGTCGATAAGTAACTTAATTAACTACGTCAATTCATACACTATGTTTTTGATATTTTAATACATAATATGAAACAATGTGAGAAATAATTTATAAAAACTATTATTCGAAATATATTTTTTATTTGTTATGGCGTGGACAAAGTGCTACAAGTTACATAAGAAAATAACATAAATATATTTAATGTATAACTGAAATTATGTTGAGTAACATAATTTGATTGCTATGAACATAAGTATAAATCTTTTATTATTTTGTAATATCGATATATTTATAATTTTTTTATTTCTAACAAAAATTCCTATAAAAAGTTATTTATAGGAATATATCTCTTGATTTTTACATATTATTCTTAAATAATATTCCTTCAATGTGTATTGCTTTTTTGTGGGATTTGAACAGGGTATTTCATCATCTGAATTTGTATCCATTTCTAATAAAACTTTCCTTTTTGTGATATTATTGATTAATTGATTTGAATTGTCATTAATATCATAGAATTTTTCATACTGTGCCAAAAAACTGAATTCTCTTAACCTTTCTAATATTGATAATGAAAGAGCATTCGTAGCTATTTTATATGCTTTTTGTAAGGATTGTTTATAATTTATTCCATGAAATTCGGTCTGTAATAACAACTAGTATTATTTATAATGAAATTAATGAGATTAAATTTTAGAGAATTAAATACCCTTTTAATTAATTGATCATATTTATATGTTGCAAATGGTTTAAGACTTCGCTTATGAATCCAAGCACATTCAAGTTTTTCTTCATTAAAGAATGTAACATAATATTTAATCTATAAATTATATATATTTTATTATTTTGTTAAAAAAAATCATGTTATATAAAAAAAAAAAAATATAACTTTACAGGAATCAGAGAATTTTTAGGCAATTTATAATATGTAAAAGTATCAGGACAATCATTTATTATTCCAGGCCACCATGGAAAACCTTTCATATGTGCCCAAACAATACTACCTGCATTATAAGCATTTTCAATTAAATTAAATTTAATGGCAAGTGAGTTAGGATGTTCTGGTATATTACAAGATGCCATTGATTTATCTGTGAGATCATACGCATTAATATTAATACATATGTATGTATAAAATATATAAAATTTAAAAAAAAAAATATACAAACCATAATTCATTTCACAATACCATATTTTGGGTACACTTAGTGGATCATGATATTCTTCAACGTATCTCCATTTTTTACAATTTTTTCTGCAGCATTCAATCCATAAACCAATATCCCTCTTAGGTTGTAGCCAATATAATTTTCCTTTCCAATTAAAATCATATTGAAATAATTCTTCTGCATTTGGATTGAATACTGAAGAATCAAAAAAAAAAAAAAAAAAAAAAAGAAAGAAAATACCATTTCAATAATATTAAATTCATTAAAATATCTAACACATTTTAAATTTCCATAAATTTTACTTATTATAAATCTATGAGTTTATAAAATAGCATTATATCATACAATTTTATTACAATTTTCCCTTAATAGTAACATACTTATTATAATTAAATTAACAGCTAACGTATACTGTTACACGCGAAAATGTGTTAATTTTTCTTTGACATCAGTATTGGTTTTCAACGTATGCGTGCATTTCTTTTCACTGTTTATACACCTACCTACAGAAGATTCTTGTGCTACATTGTTTCTGTTGTTCACTACGTTCACGGATCTGTTTCCTAAAACATTTCTATCGTTTTCTTTATCGTTCGTTTGTACTTTAATCCTGTCTAATTTGGCGCGTAATCTACGTATTTGCTTTTGTGAAGAATCGAATCTATTGCATTTAGTTGTGTGTTTGTGAAACAAAGTATTATTTGATTCGTCAAATGGAATATGAATTCCGCTATCTATAGTATTTGAAGCATCTAATTCATCATCGGTGTAATACAACTTTTTTGGCTTTAAATCTCCCTTCTTAGGTTGTTTTTTGTACTTCACTGGCGCTTTCGGCGTTGGTATACTTTTCTTTTCCATCGGTGGGGTATAAAACGAGTCAGACATATTTTCAATCGATTGTTTATGAGATAAATTGAACTATTGAAAGATAGATATAAATGTGAATTTTTTATCAACTTTTTAATACATTATCAAAAAATTATTATTCTATTATGGTACCTGTGACAAAAAATTTGTTGACGAATTGGAACGATTTACTTGCTCGAATTCCCATTTTTCAAATAGTATCGTGGGAGTTCGTCGATTCAAATCTGATCGTTCAAACAGAAAATTTCTTCCTTGGATATCGTTTCGAGTGGGTTGATGCATGATTGAAATTTAATTTAATACTATAACACTGTGTACCAAAGAGTATCAAAGTATTATTTTTTTAACGAAAAACAGTTTAATTTATCACAAAAAAAAAATCGCGGGATGATGATTAAAAATTACGAGTGAATGAGGAACCCGCCGCGTTTGTAATGGGGTTCGCATATCATTTTGCACGGTATTTGTTGCAAAGCAACGCGAACCAATAAAAATTAAAATTTTTTAACAAATGACAAGCGTATAAAATATTTATCATAAACATGTATAAAACTTATGTTATATCTATATAAACGATGTTAAACAATATTGAATTGTTCATTCATATCTAAATTGATTGAATAATTATAATATAAAATAAAATTAAATAAAATTAAATGAAAGGTAAAATAAGATAAACAAATTAATCTAGATTCTTTTAAATTTTACAATTGCCGCCATTACTTTCATTGGTTAATTGAAATTTCGTCGCGCGCAGTTATATTCTAATTCGTTGTTCCCATCGTTCGCGATTCAAAAGAGTGTCAGTCGTGTTTGTTGTCCGTTATAAATCTAATGTATAAGATTGAAAAAAGATTGCATTTTATATTAAAAGTGTATCCTTCTAATTATTTAAATGTATTAAATAATATAATTGTGTTACTTTTATTGTGAAACGTAAGTAATATTTTTAATTATTAATCACTTATTATTCGTACATAGTATAAAATGAGAAAGTAATCGTGATCACATTCACATAAATTAAATTAATTTTTTTTTATATGATAATTATTACAATAATTAATTTTTTAAAGAATAATTATATGTAAAATATCATAATTAGATACTTTTATATAATTAGATTATTAATACTTTTTAATTAAATTATTTTAATTTAATAATAAATTAATGAATTATATTTTTGATATTATTCGTTTTATATTTACATATATGTAATACATACACAAATTAGAAAACTAGTTGCTTACATCATTTCTATTAGTATTCAATATTTACAAATGTGTAGTTTATTTACATTAATACAAATGATAGTTTATTTCACATCAATATATCTATAGCTATGTGTGTGCGCGCATGTGTTTGTACATGTGTGTGTATGTGTGTGTGTGTGTATCTTAAAACAATTTAATATATG
>NW_006263671.1:744075-750202 GCF_000469605.1 Apis dorsata | reverse complement strand
TATATTATATATATATATATCATGATTCGGAGGTATTATATTTAAAACATAGTTTTTAGAAAATTTATATATATAAATTACAATAATTTTTACAATTCTTTAAGAATTTCATGTTTATATGATATTTGAAAAATTGTTTTTCTCCGATCAAATTATATTTGATTGCCGAAAATTGCCGAAGCTATCTTCGGCTCATTCGGGTACCCACATAGAAAATGGAGTTTGAGCAAAGCAAGCGAAGCAGCTATTCGCCATCGTTGATGGGCGCTCAACGACAGTTCGGAGCTGGGTGCATCACATATCTTGTGACAAACGTGGATTTTTGTGCTTAATACGAACAAAAAGTACGTCGAAGTGAAACTAAAGCAGTGTGCAAAAGGTTTGAAGGTAAGTTTATACGTTTAGCAAGGCAATTAAGGACAAAAATTCAGAACGAAAACTCTAGGCACAGGCGACCATCCGTTTACAGAACGCATAAACCATAATCTGCGCATGCGCGATCGCGGGAACGATAAATTTACGCAGAGAGCCGAGTATACATGATCGTAAAGAGTTTTCGAGCAAATGATTGGATAGCCTACTATTGCTCTGAATTTATGAACCTAATATGAAAAAGATTTTATGTAATAATTTCTTATGAGATAATGTATTTGCATTTCTTGTATGCGATAAGAAGAATTAATTTACAACTTAATGTAATGTCTTTTCTTTTATGTATTATATATCTCTATTATGATAATTTTTATATTTACATATATAATGTCAATTCGAAATTTTATTTCGAAAGTTTTTGTTCACTATGTAGAATTTATGTGTACAGTAGTCAATAAATATTTATTATTAAAATCTTGTAATTTAAATTTATTATTTATATTTGTATTTTTGAATTACTTATTTTTTACAATATTTAATTTTTTTTTGATACAAAAACAATCATTCATTTCTAATTGTCTTTAATTATTTTTTAGGTTTCCAAAAATGTCATCTGCACAAGTTGATCGGACTACTAAAGTAAGTCAAATTACTAAAAAGGAAAATGATAAATCAAGAAAAACATTTAACTCTTCTCATAAAAAGCATAAACATGAGGATAGTCGTCATTTTAAATTTGGTAGAAAACGTCTACAAAGTTTTACTAGCAATGGTAAATTTTTTCCACCATACAAACGTAGAAAGAAGGAAGGTGCAATTATTCCACCCACAAAATTTCTGCTTGGTGGTAACATATGTGATCCTTTAAATTTAAATAGCATGCAAGATGAGGAAATAAATAGAGCTATGAATGCTGTCACACCTAAGTCTAGCCCATTACCAACACCTAAGCATAAAAAAGAAGTTATTGAAGTCATAATTCCACCAAATATCTGTGATCCTTTGAACTTAAGCAATTGCAATGACAATGATGAATATGAGAAACAACTTATATCACCGACAAAAAAGGGCTCTAAACGACGAAATAGAAAGAAAAAACGAGCATCTTCTGGTTCTGGGAATGATGCAAGCGATTCTATTGAAACTAAAATTAAAGACTGTGATGGTATTGATGTTGCAGAACCTATGGAACATAGTGTTTCAGAAAATGTTGAAACAGAACAGCAACAACCACCATTGAATTCACCACCAATCAATACATCCAGTCAAGTTAAAGAGTCA
Organism: Apis dorsata; assembly: GCF_000469605.1. NCBI lineage: Eukaryota > Metazoa > Arthropoda > Insecta > Hymenoptera > Apidae > Apis > Apis dorsata. Next base: position 748,549 of record NW_006263671.1, on the reverse strand, counting down.
AAACCAGAAAGTCCACAAAAAGACAAGAATAAATTACGTTTAAAAGGTTTAGAGGAACCTAAAGATAAAAGATTAAGAAAATTGGATGTCAAAGATAAAATTGTCAGTCCTGTAATTCCTCAACCCGGAGCATGGAAGCCTAGACCACAACATAGACCGAGTCAAGACAAGAAAAAGAAACAAACAATGCCCAAATTCAGGGAGAAAGATGCACGTTATCAATATGGAAATTATAATAGGTATTATGGATATCGCAATTCTCATAACGAAATGGACACAAGACTGACAGTATTTGCACAGCGAAAACATTTATTTGTTGGGAAAGATGTATTAGACATTGGTTGCAATATTGGCCACATTACCCTTTCTGTTGCAAGAGATTTCTCTGCTCGCAGTGTAACTGGTATTGACATTGATAGAACACTTATCAATATAGCTCGAAAAAATATCAAACATTATGTCAATTGTGTACAGTCTCCTGCTGGTAATGAAGACAGTGATCATCAGGATGTAAACTTCTTCCCAATATCTATGCCAATCAATTATGGCCCAGTAGATATTCCAGGTTTCACAAAAGATAAAAGTCATAAAGGTTTCCCTTACAATGTTAATTTTGTACAGGTATCATATTAGAAAAAATTATATAAATTTTATAAATATATTAAATAAATTTTATAAATTATTAAGTTATAAAGAAATCTAAATATGTATACATTTTTAGGGTAATTACGTGCTCGAGGATGATTCCTTGTTATGTACAGAACAACCACAATTTGATGCGATTCTTTGTTTATCGATAACTAAATGGATACATTTGAATTTCGGAGATGCAGGTTTAAAACAAGCTTTCAAACGTATGTATGCACAATTACGCCCGAGTGGAGTATTAATATTAGAACCTCAAGGTTGGAGCAGTTATAGTAAGAAAAAAAATCTCACAGTGAGTATTTCATTTCAATTAGAAATATAAAAATATATTTAAATATTGAATAATATTGTATATAAAAATATATTAATCTTATTTCTTATTTCAGGAACGGATATACAAGAATTATCAAAGCATTGAGTTTCGACCACATAATTTCACGCAGTATCTACTATCTTCTGAAGTGGGTTTTTCTAAATGCGAGGTATTATCGATTCCTCCCCATCCGGCAAAAGGATTCCAACGGCCGATCCATTTGTTCACCAAAGCAGATTTATCGCAAGATGATTTAAGGAAAAACATGTTGAATAGACAAGAGCGAAGGAATGAAGAGAGAAGGAAATTGAAGGAATATGAAAGAAAATTGTTCAAAAAGGAAGACGCTAAAGAGGGAAATATGTCAGAGATCAGTCAACAAAGCAACGAATCCATGAGCCAATATGATCAGTTAGAGAATGTTTATGCCCCTAGTGCAACTCCGTGCTACGATACACTTGGTCACAATAATGATAATCAACCACCAGACGCTTCGAAAATGTGTTACGTGGATGTAAATATAGAAAACGATAAGATAGAAACGGAAAGTCAAATCGAGTCGAATGTAACGAGCACATCCGAGAACGTACAACTGAATAATAAATCGACGATTGAAAATCAAAGAAAGCGAAATATAGAAACGCTAGAAGATGTTAATAATACACCTATAGATACAAAGAAATCGAAAAATGTTGATGGAACGATCAGATCTGTCACGAGCGAAATTGAAAGGATAACAGAGGTTAAGGAAGAAGACACGTCGAAAGCGTCAATTTCCATAAGCAGATCGGGGAAGGAGCAAAGAAGGAATGAATCAAATATCGAATCGACGACGATTGAAAAGCATCATTCGAGCATCAATCGTCTGAATGAAAGAAGCAACGAGGAAGAGAGTAGAAAGGATTCGAAGATCAAGGAATGGAAAGAATTGGGAAATGGATTGAGGAGTCCTTGCTCAAAGAAGCAAACGGAAAGGCAACATTGTGAATTGATCTCGGATAACACGTAAATAGATATTTTTACCCTCTACGTAAAAAAAAAAAAAAAAAACAAAACGGTGCTACCATACAGACTTAGGCTGTTCGACCTTTCCTATTTTCGTTCTTCTTTCCATCCATTTTTTTTTTTTTTTTTTTTCCCCTCTCATAAACATCCTACTAAACGGGCACTAAGTATTGTGTTGGTTTCAGCGGTATTATTTATACATTGTAGCGTTGAAATATGAGTAATCGAATAATATCATTTGCAATACGGAATATCCTATTTCCAGATTTCATAGGCAATCTCGACGAGAACACGGCAACGATAAACGAATAATAAAAAAAGGGATAAGTAATTATTATTTATTGGACAAATAAGATATAATTGATATAATGATTTTCCATAATGACCATCACATTAGCATGTAGGTCCATCGATCTACATCATTTCCCTCCCCTTCTTTTTTTTTTTTTTTTTTCCGTTCCATATTTCTTCTCCCCCTCCCCTCCTTTTTTTTCTCTTTATAAAGATTTTTAATTATTCACCGAGTTAATTAATACACCGAGTATAAATAGATAGTTCTCTTTTTAGGATACCTGGTGAGAGTTTCAGTGTAATGTAATTTGTATTAGCGCGTCTGAAATTAATCTTGAATATAAGAGACTCTATTGCTATTACCAGGTGTTATATGTGACACAACGTGTGATGCTCCATTAGAGAATGAGACTCGAGAAGGAATAATAATAATAATAATAGTAATAATAATAATAATAATAATAGTAATAATAATAGTAATAATGATGATAATAATGATAATAAATATTAATAATAATAATAATAATAATAATGATAATAACAAAAAAGAAAGCAGAAAAGAATAAAGATCTAAAAGTAAGCACTGTACATGATAGAAATTGTATCGCTTAACACATACGTACGAATGTGATAGCGAAATAAGAATGCGTCTATATCTGGCTGTGCCTGAGAAACAGTAGTGTATTAAACGAAATACCGTGGCAAATTTGAGAATGATGGATAGGCGAAACAAATTCTAAGTACGTGCCTAAACGAAAACAAGCATTTTGCATTTCGCTACTACTATCTGAGCACGTTTCCCGAACATATTATTATAACGGGGTTAGTCGACCGAAGACTGACTTTTTTTTGGCTTTACCGTGTCTTTCGATGAAAGAGGAAATGAAAAAAAAAAAAAAAAAAAAAGAAACGAAGAGAGAAGAGGAGAAAGAAGAAAGGATGCGTGATAAACGATATAATAAAAGGAAATAGATACTCAGGTTGTGCTTCGGAAAATTGCGAAACTGCTCCGTGCTTGCGGTCGTGTCATTGCCATATTCGTTTTTCCTATGTACAAAAAAGAAAAGAATCGAAAAGAGAAAAGTAGAAAAAAAAGAAGAAAAAATTAAAGAAGCAAAGCACTGACAGTCAGCACTGACAGTTCTATTCGAAACCCATCCTGAATTGGAAGAAAAGAGAGAGTAAGGAATATACGATTATTATTATTGTTATTGTTTTGGTTATGTTTGGTGATTAATATCGGTCAACAGAGATATCCACCACTTTAACGTATGTTTTTAAACTTGATCTATTTTCTTCATATATTTCAGGCTGTTTATTCTTTTACGATAATGTGACAAAAAGACGCTGCTTTTAATTTTAATTGCTTATCAACTCGTTGCCTTCTATTGTGAATTATATGTGAAGAAAGACGAAGAAGAAGAAAAAAAAAAAAGAACCGATAAATGTTCTTTTCTTCTTTTTTTTTTTTTTTTTTTTTTTTTTTTTGTTTGATTGACAATGAGAGTAGAAGAGAAAAAAAAGGCAGGAGAGAATGAGAGGATGAAAGAGCTTACGAGTATATGCGAAACAAAACAAAAAAAAAAAAGAAAAAAAAATGATAATAATTGTACAAAAGGACGTATATATGAATGATAAATTGATTGCTAGAAATTTAGAGGAAAGAGAGGGTGAAAAAGATATGGAGAGATTGACTGATGGAAAAAGTGTGAAAATAGGTTTGTGGAAACCTTAGATCGTAGACCTGTAAATTTATGTAATTTTAAAGGATCCGAGCGTATTGTTTCATATAGTTGTTATTTATTTATAAAGCCAAGAATCTTCGAATTTGTTGAATAGAGAATATGAAAAATTGAACGAGCGTGAGCGAGAGCGAGAGAGCGAGAGCGAGAGAGAGAGCGAGAGCGAGAGAGAGAGCGAGAGCGAGAGCGAGCGAGCGAACGAGCGAGCGACCGACCGAGAGAAAGAAAGAGAGAGAGAGAGAGAGAGAGCGCGAGAGAGAGAGAATATGAGATAAAGAAAGAGAGAGAGAGAGATAATCCGGATGATCGAAGTTGTCGAAAGTATTATTATATCGTTGAAGCGTGGTCATTCGTTATATACACGAGTCATATACATATAAAGAAGACACAGAAGAATTTAAAAAAAAAAAAAAATGATATATACTCGGCAATTGTACAAAAGTTCCTCAGAACGACTCAAAATGGAAGAGAGAAA
>NW_006263671.1:741785-744025 GCF_000469605.1 Apis dorsata | reverse complement strand
AAGAAACAATAATAGTAATAGATGGAAATAAAAAAAAAAAAAAAGAAAAAAAAAGAGAGAGAGAAAAAGAAAAAGAAAACATGAAAACGAAAGCTTCCGCGAACACTTATGTACAAGCGGCTTTCCTTCTTGTAATATCTAGTCTGTATATCATGGAGAAAGAATGGAATAATCACGCGAATAGTCACTTTTTACCTCGAAATGAAATTTCATTTTCGATTCGGAAACTTTCTCGCACGCTCCGCGAAACATTCCTGTTCGAGCAATGTTTCATGCGTTCATAATCGTAATTACGCACATATATACACATACACACACACACATACAGACATACATATATATTTTTCATTCAAATTCCATTTAAATGAAATCACTTTGTAATCGCTATTTTATTGTAATTGAAATGATGAAATCGATTTATTAAAAAATCAAGAAGAGATGAAACGCAAGAAGATGAAGAAAGATCAAGTATTTCCCTAGAAATTGGCAAATATGATGACAAGAAAAATTATTTCGATGATTGGTAATTAATTTTCTTTTCTTTTTTTTTTTTTTTTTTTATACACAAGTTGAATTTGTTTATATTTTTTTCTTCTATTTCATTCCTTTTCCTTTTTTTTTTTCTCTTTTAACAATTGAATTATAAACGGTTGTACATCTTCGACTTGTCTTCTTTCGCGCATGAAATCATCTCGAACACGAATGCGACTGACACGTTCGTAACTTTTTTTTTATCCTTCGTCGCCTTGATGTAGCACATTGTTCGAATTAGAAAAAAAAAAAAAAAAAAAAAAAAAAGGAAATGTTTTTTTTTTTTTTTTTTTTTTTGAAAGGAAGAAACGTGGACGGTCGAGGACAAGGCGAGTATTAAATTAGCACAAATCGACACCTTGGCGATCAAAATCAATTTTCCGTGTTACGTTCGAGAGGATGAAAAGAAATTGAACCCACTTAGACGCTTACCAGGAGCACTCATAGTGTAAGAAATAATAAAAGTTAATAATAAAAAAAAAATTGCTTTGACTTATGTTGATTGTTGTTGTTGTCCTTTTTTTACTTTCATCACACGTCTCATCACCTATCGCGAGAAGAATTGAAGAATCATTATTTATATATATATGACGAAGTGAAAAATATTAAATGCAAATCGTTTCGTATCTAATTTGTGCAGAATTTTATTGTAATAAGATAGCTTTTTCTACACTGTTAGATTATGATTTTACGCTAAAGATTCGAGGGATCGTTTGAATCCTTTTTTTCGTTTTTGTTTCAGGATGCATCGAAAGGGCAAAAATACAGTTCTGCCTGCGATTGAAACGTATTTTTTTTTTTCTTTCTTTTTTTTTTCTTTTTTCTTTTTTTTTTTCTTTTTTTTCACCATAATTTCATAATACAACAAACAACACATGACACAAATTCATTTGAACTCGCAGGTAATTCAAGATTTTTTTCAAAAGTATTATACACTTTTAATTCCCTTAAGGACTTAATCTAACGTATGGATCAAATGGAATTATACGGAATTAAACGAAATAAAAAGTAAATTTCAATCGGTTGACAGAGATTACGAACCGTTTTTAAGAGGAACGGTTGAGTCGGAGATCACTAACCTCTCGGAAATAGTTAGTTAATCGTCCGCGAGAGCTCACACGCAGAGAAAAATCAGTATATCTTGAAGCGTTGCAGGCTGTGAAAAAATTTCGATCTCGATGCCATGGCAGTGACGATCCCGAGCATAGCTTGCCAACACGAGAGAGAGAAAGATTCTCGTGTGCATATCGTTTGTATCTACCGCTATACGTATACATATATATATATACATATATGTATATATATATATGATATGTATGTATATATATATCGTATCGTATTTAAACTCTGCATATTTTCCCCTATATCTCATCAATTTATTATCTCTAGTAAATGTAAACGAAAAAAAGGGAAGAGAAAAGAAAGGGGAGAATTGACGGAGAAGCGCGTTGACCCGCAACACAGCAATTTTTTCTGAGAAAAAAAATCTCTTCGAAACGACGACGAAGAAAATAAATTGACCGTTCATTCGAATTCACAAAAGGGTGCGTGTGTTTTTTTTTTTTTTCTTTCTTTCTTTTTTATATAATATTTATCTCCACTCATCATCTCGCCATTCTTTCTCGCTTTAAAACTATTTTTTGTTGCTTAAAATCTACAAAGGGGCGCCAGCGCCCCGGGAATTGCACGCTCCTGAACGTGCGTATATC
>NW_006263671.1:740141-741542 GCF_000469605.1 Apis dorsata | reverse complement strand
TTTTTTTTTTTTTTTTTTTTTTTCGTTTCATTTTTCTTTTTTACTTTCCCTACTCTGGATATAATTGATATATAACACTCGCGCTACTACTCGTACTGTTTTCATTACGCTTTTAATAATGTACTGCATTATCGTCGTAGCGTGATAACGTTATTGTTCGTCGTTGTTATCAAATGTATACAAGAAGTCGTATAGCACGACAATGACAAAACAATTGGAGAGGAAGGGAGAATGGATCCTTTTTTTCTAGACGTATTCCATGAGGGATTCTGATCGAAAAATTAATAGAAATTTGAATAAACGTATTGTTATTCATTCAGAAGAGGATTATGTTTCTTTTTTTTTTTTTCTTTTTCTGTTTTTGGAAATTTTATGCTATGATATGAGGTTGTTTACAAAGATTGTTCAAAAAGTGAAAGTGCAACTGCAACAGATATTTTATATACATAGATCCTATCTTCCCTTCTCTCTCTGTTGGTAAAAATGATAAACAGTGTTTATCCTCCGTTATAATAACAAATATTTGGTAATAGTACTTTCAACAGGGAAAAGAGAGTTGTATTGCCGTTGTATAAAACTGTAATGTTCACGTTTAAAAATGTTTCCTTGTTTTCCAGGAAGAATTCCATCAACGAACAAATATTGCTAACAAACAATTCATCGAACGAACAACCTTATCGATCGATCTCGCACGCCTTCCAATTGAATTTTGAATGATGAGAAAAACGTGGTCGGGCGGCGAACGTTACAACAAGATCTCGATATATATATTCGATATATATATCGAAGTCGATCGAAAGGGATGTCGGACAGGAACCGTTCGTAAAAATTGTTAAAAAGTATCTAGCAATAGTAGTACAGACATTCATTTTCGAACGAATTATTGGACTCGTGTTATTAATCCAGCACATTAATGAGAATAAGATACACGATTTATCGTGTTTTTTTTTCTTTTTTCTCGTATCGTGAAAAGGAAAAAGGTTCGACGACGGATCGCCACCAATTCTTCAACAAACGAACGTACACAGTCTAAACCGCTGTAAATAGTAGACAAAGGGCCACAAAGGGAAATATCTACGACAAGAGGTAGGAGATCTTCTCTTCTTCTTTTTCTTCTTCTTCTTTTATTCGTCGACCAGCTCCCAGAGCATGAGAGCTGCGTCGGTTCCACCGACGGTCACCACGTTCTGATCGTTGTAAAGAAATCTGGCACAAGCCACTAAAGAGCTGTACACCTTTTCCTCGATATACTCGGCCTTAGCACTGGTGCACGGATACCTGAAAAGCCTCAGGTAGCCTTCCGCGTCGCCGCTCACCAACATGTCGTGCGCCGCCGATCGACTCGACGTCGTTAAAACGGTCGTTAACGGGTAATAACGATTATTCCACATTCCTGCGTCG
>NW_006263671.1:735499-739317 GCF_000469605.1 Apis dorsata | reverse complement strand
GTGTGTGTGTGTGTGTGTGTGTGTGTGTGTGTGTGTGTGTGTGTGTGTGTGTGTGTGTGTGAAATTTTATAACGGTTCGTTCTTTTTCTGTTATGTAGCACGTTTAGCAAGTTCACACTTGTTCGTCCACACTTACCAGACACCATGTATCCAACCATGCAATTGTGGGTATACCATTTCACGTCCTTCATCACCAACGGACTCTTTTCGGATGACAACGCTTTCACGTCCCCTGAGAAATTTATTATTATTATTATTATTATTATTATTATTATTGTTATTATTGTTATTGTTATTATTGTTATTGTTATTATTATTGTTATTATTATTATTATAATTTTTTTTTTATGTTATTGCATCGAGGAGAATATCGAGAATTGATTGATCTCGTTTGTTGAAACGTGAAAGAAAGAAAGAAAGAAAAAGGGAAAAAGTTACAAAATACTAAATCGTAGTCCTGGGTAACCGTTTGAAGGAATCTGCTGTCGGAGCTCCAGTCGAGCTGGACCAACGGTTGCGTCCCGCGGATTTTGTTGCTTTTCTTGTACGAGAATCCGTCTCTGGACACTCTGAACAGATACACGCTACCGTTCTGAGAGCCCATCGCAACGATTTCACCCGCTGAACAAACAAAAGTGAGGTTATGTTATAATTTATGATCGACGTAAGAAATAAAGAATAAATCGTATGTTTTATGTTTTACTTGGATTGTAGCCAATGCACGACAAGGGCGAGCCGCAGACTCTGAGGGTTGCCACAGCCGCCCCTGTATCAGCGGCAAGCACCAAAAGATGACCCTCCGAAGAGCCGGCAGCAAGAGCGACCCCGAAAGGATGGAAAGCTATGCAAATACACTCGAAACCGACCTAAGAAGAAAAAAAAGAACAAGAATAAAAAAAACAGGAAAAAGAAAAAGAAACAGAAAGAAAAGAGAAAGAAAAAGAAAAAGAAAAAAGAGGAAGAAGAAAAAGAAAAAGAAAAAGAGGAGAAAAAAGAAGAAAAAGAAAAGGAAAAAGAAGAGGAGGAAGAAGAAGAGAAAAAAGAAGAGGAGAAAGAAAAAGAAAAGGAAAAAGAAGTGGAGGAAGAAGAAAAAGAAAAAGAAGAGGAGGAAGAAAAAGAAAAAGAAAAAAAAGAGGAGGAAAAAGAAGAGAAAAAAGAAGAGGAGAAAGAAAAAGAAAAAGAAAAAAAAAGGAAGAAGAAAAAGAAAAAGAAGAGGAGGAAGAAAAAGAAAAAGAAAAAAAAGAGGAGGAAGAAGAAGAGAAAGAAAAAGAAAAGGAAAAAGAAATGAAGGAAGAAGAAAAAGAAAAAAAAAGGAGGAAGAAAAAGAAAAAGAAAAAGAAGTGGAGGAAGAAGAAAAAGAAAAAGAAGAGGAGGAGGAAGAAGAAAAAGAAAAAGAAGAAGAAAAAGAAGAGAGGGAGGAGAAATTTTGGTACCTGAGTCGTCCAGAGGAGTTTGTGCCTGCGCCAAAGAGCGATATTCTTGTCGTGGCCGGCGGTGGCGAACACCTCGTCGTCAGGGTGAACAGCGAGGCCCCACAACTGTCTCCCATGCCCGAACACGACCTGGTTGAACCTTCTCTGAAGGGATCCTTCCAAAATATTGTTCCTTGTCGTGCCCACATAAATATTCCCATCGTTCCTCCCAGGCCTCTGGGGATAGATGCTGCGCACACCCCCAACCGCCTCCGGCAACTGCAATGTCCGCAGTTAATCCAATTTAACACCACCGACACTTTCGATTCCTATGGATCTATTTTATACACACACACACACACACACAGTCGCGCGTACTTTCGTATCCGTGATACGTTTGTAATTCTGCAGGGAATCCCAGGCGGCGATCTTCCGGTCCTTCTCACCGCCGGAGAGCAACGTCCCCTCCGACAGCATGACGAGGGAGCTGATACCTTTGTTGTGCGCCTCGAATTCCATACGGACGAAGTAAGCGCCATCAGCGTCCACCGAGTAGACGGTGATGAAACCGTCGCTGTCCGCCGTCACGACATCCCCGTCCTGTTCAAATTGGATGCTGGTCACGTGCGTGCGGGACGGCTTAAACGGAGAGGGAGAGAGAGAGAGAGAGAGAGATAGATAGATAGATAGACAGATAGAGAGATAGATAGAGAAAGAGAGAGAGAGAGAGAGAGGGGGAGAAAGAGAGACAAGAGAATCGATGAGATAATTCCGTGTATTGGAAAAAAAAAAAAAGAACGTGACGTTTATGATTAACTTACAGGTTTGATGATATCCGTCCTCTCGAAGAAACCGTCTTTACGCCTATTCCAAAACGTCAAGTGGCCCCGGCCGTGAGTGATAAGAAGGTTGTCGTCGAGGGGATGGAAAGCTGCCCCCGTCAAATCCTCCTGCATCGTCTGCGACAATTGTGACTGTTAACTATGTCGTTCTATGATAAAGATTATTGGAAGGGAAAAAAGCTTACCGCCACTTTACCCAACAAATGGCCCCATTGCCATTGCCACACCGAGAGTATCGCTTCTCTACCAGCGTCGACCGCTAACACGTAACTACCCCCGTTCTGTAAACAATGTGAATTATTATTCGAAAATTTTTCTCCTCGATGTATTATTATATTATTTCTTGAAATTCTCTCGCGAGTAATATGAATAATAATTCTTTTTTTTTTTTTACCAGCTGCGAGAACGCTAAAGCGGAGACGCCCATCTGGAACTCGGTCATTCCGAACACGTACAGCGTGAGCAAAGTCTCTGTTGACCATATGCGGACGTGAGGTTGCGCTTTTCTGTGCCTCCCGGCTTTTTGCCCAGACGCAACGAGTTCTCTGCTCGGATGAACCTGTGTATACCACACGCATCGAACGAACAAACGTTATTATAATTTTCCTTCCCTTCTTTCAACATATACTTATTATAATAATAAGTATTCTTTATAATATCTTTATGAAGAATATTTTTATATACATTTTATAGTATCTTTACAATATACAATCTTTATAATAAGTTTATAAAGAATATTTTTATATTTTATGATATTTTTACAATATACAATCTTTATAATATCTTTATAAAGAATATTTTTATATATATTTTATAGAATCTTTACAATACACAATCTTTATAAAGAATATTTATATATATATTTTATAGTATCTTTATAATCTTTATAAAGAATATTTTTATATATATTTTATAGTATCTTTACAATAAATATTCTTCATAATATCTTTATAAAGAATATTTTATATATTTTATAGTATCTTTACAATAAATATTCTTTATAATATCTTTATAAAAAATATTTTTATATATATTTTATAGTATCTTTACAATAAAATATCACTTTATTAAGATTCTTTCTTTCTCTAATTCAAAACTCTTCCATGGACAACAGGGATATGGTACTATACTATACAATCTTTATAAAGAATATTTTTATATATATTTTATAGTATCTTTATAATCTTTATGAAGAATATTTTTATATATATTTTATAGTATCTTATTACAATACACAATCTTTATAATATCTTTATAAATATTTAAAAGATAAATATTTAGAAAATATATATATTTTTATATTTATATATTTTATAGTATTTTTATAATAAATATTCTTTATAATATCTTTATGAAGAATATTTTTATATATATTTTACAGTATCTTTACAATAAATATTTTTTATAATATTTTTATAAAGAATATTTATATATATATTTTATAGTATCTTTACAATAAAATATCACTTTATTAAGATTCTTTTTTTCTCCAATTCAAAACTCTTCCATGGACAACAGGGATATGATACTATACTATACAATCTTTATAAAGAATATTTTTATA
>NW_006263671.1:733224-735467 GCF_000469605.1 Apis dorsata | reverse complement strand
ATATTTTATAGTATCTTTACAATAAAATATCACTTTATTAAGATTTTTTCTTTCTCTAATTCAAAGCTCTCCCATAGTCAACATGGATATGATACTATATATATGGTACTATACAATCTTTATAAAGAATATTTTTATATATATTTTATAGTATCTTTACAATCTTTATAAAGAATATTTTTATATATATTTTATAGTATCTTTATAATCTTTATAAAAAATATTTTTATATATATTTTATAGTATCTTTACAATAAATATTCTTTATAATATCTTTATAAAGAATATTTTATATATTTTATAGTATCTTTACAATAAAATATCACTTTATTAAGATTCTTTCTTTCTGTAATTCAAAGCTCTCCCATGGACAACATGGATATGGTACTATACTATACAATCTTTATAAAAAATATTTTTATATATATTTTATAGTATCTTTATAATATTTATAAAGAATATTTTTATATATATTTTGTAGTATCTTTACAATAAAATATCACTTTATTAAAATTCTTTCTTTCTGTAATTCAAAGCTCTCCTATGGACAACATGGATATGATACTATACTATACCTCCATGCACGTGATATCCTCCGTATGGCCGACGTAGTGCCGTTGTGCATTTTCCTCTCGGTCGAAGAGAACAGCCACGGCAGCGACGTAGTACAACAGTTCACCGCTAGGCAATACCCAGAGGTTTCGCCGGGTATCGGTGCCCCGATAACCGTAAACCCACTCGAGTTGCAGCTTCTTATCGGGGGGAGAATTGTCTACGGGCGGCAGGTGGGAGGGGGGGTAGAACGACCTTCTCAACCCTCGGATGGTCACCCTTGCTGGCTCGTCCCTCAACACCTCCACCACGCTGTAATCTGTTATTATATAACAACACGTTGCAAAGTACAATTAACAATTTACAACGATTATAATTAAATAATAAATATAATTAATAATCAAGATAATTAAGAATGAAGAATAAGATAAATAAGAAGATATATATGTATATATATATATATATATATATGTATGGAGAACCGTTTACTCGGACGACGTCTGAGTCAGGGGCGTACAAAGCGCGGGGCCTGCTTTTGCTACGGGCGCGCCTTTGGCGACCGATGTCCTCGACCACTGTAGACGGTCCTCGCGATCTCGACCTCCTCGCCGGGGACGCTGACACGCCGCCCACCATGCTCATCCCCGACCCGGTACCCAGGTAAAATGTGTCCACGTCAGCGAATTCGTTCCTCAACTGGGAGAAACTTCTTACCTGTCGATATTGTTTTATTAATTATTATCAGTTATATTGATATTCGATTTATGAATGAATATATTTTTCAGGTGTTTGGAGGGGTATATTCATCCGTGACGTGTGTGTGTATATATATATATGTATACGAGGTGGTAAATATAAGGAGAGGGTAAATGCTCGGGGTAAGGAAGAAAATTGGTCGATTTGAAATTCATATTCGTAATTCCCTCGCGACCCAGTTTACACGACCCAATATTTACAATCGTCCATATCCATAAAAGAATAATAACAGGGATAATTTTCTTCGTATCGAAAATACGAATTTTGTTTCCGTTTCTTTTTTTTTTTTTTTTTTTTTTTATCTAGGAATATCATCCCTAGAAGAATTAATGATCCAACGGCGGTGATGGTGAAAATTTCGAATAATTATCGTCACTTCTCCCTTCCTCCCACTATCGCATGCATATTTATGGACAAACATTATTCAAGCGGATTTTATATAAGCCGAGCCAATGTCTTCGATTTGCATAAATCGCTGATAAACTTTTCGACTCGCCCACGTTTCACGTGGTTATTCACGAAACCGTGGGCCAATCGATCGATCTCACCGTACGTCACCACGTCCACCAATTTTCAAAATTATCAATATTCATATATTTGGTATTTCACGTATATCATAGAAAAAAAATTATTATTCATAGCCTCACCTCTTGACCTGAAACCGTGAACATCCTCTTGGCCCCGTTCATCTTCAACACTTGTCCAAGGTCTTCCAACACCTCCTCGAATGGTTGCGAGGTGCGAAGGTTCAACAAAACTCGACACTGAGGTTTCGATTAAATTTATATATGAGAATATTATACAATCATATATATATATTTCTTTTTAGCCGTAAATATCCTTTTTACCTGCACGGTATGGTCGTGGTTGTTAACGATTCGTATGACGCGTCCCGAGGAAGGTTTTCCACCCCCAGGAGGTGGTGCCTCGTCGGT
>NW_006263671.1:729219-732504 GCF_000469605.1 Apis dorsata | reverse complement strand
ATTATATATATTATTATATATTATTATTATTATTATATATATTATTATATATTATTATTATTATTATATATATATTATTATATATTATTATTATTATTATATATATATTATTATATATTATTATTATACAATAATTCATGGTTAAATGGAATGATATAGGGAAGTTACGATTACCGATATAACGCTTTTCTATAAATATTCGAATATAGAATATATATATATATATGTTTATTAATTGTTTCAGAGGTAGGACCTGCAGCATGTCGGCCGGCAGCGATATGACTTCGAAGGAGTCGCTCATCAACACGACGAAGCTGTCGCAATCCTCCAGGAATTTTGGGCCGGGGGAGTCGAGGTCAGAATCGCTGTACGAGTCCGATTTCTCCCCGTAAGCGGCGTAGTCCGGCTCCAAGTCCGAACGGGACGAGGAACTTGCCGACTCAATGGTGGACCTGTATCACTTTCGTGCGGCCTCGAAACAGGGACGGCAACGGGACGCGGTTCCCCCCGTTTCGATCAAGACGATTAAATTTTTATTGTACCTCGTCTCCCATTATTTTATATCACTTTCGTCGCACTTCTTTTTCTCTGATAACGATTGATAATTATTGATAATTATAGTTGAAGAGAGAATATTTTTTTTTTTTTTATTTTTAGATGACTTTTGATTATTTGGCAGTCTCTCGTTTCACAGAGAGAGAGAGAGAGAGAGAGAGAGAGAGAATTGGAAAGTTTGCGTAGACAAGGAGTAGCTCGTTTCGGAACGAGAAGAACGTCTCACGACAGTGCAACCGCGACTGTGTTCGATGGACAACTGGAGGCGGGGTATTGGAGAACCAGCCCCCTGGCTGCAACATCCCCTACCCCCCCTCTCCGCTTTCGAGGAGAGCCATCGTGTCTCAAGGCCAAACCAGCCAGCCCATTTCAGGCGCGACACGTAAGCTATTGGTCAAAAGTTTGGAATTTCGTCGAAATCAATGGAGGAGGAAATTCAATGATTTTGAATATTTTGGAATTTGCGAATAAAATTTTCATGTTCCAATTGTTTAGCATATCCATAAGGTAATGCTCGACGAGTACACTATTTTTTCCTTTTTATCTTCATCTCATATATATATATATGTATGTGTGTGTGAGATGCTTTATGTAACAAGGTTCTGCATACACATTAATTTTCTTAATATGGTTTCAGCATTTTGATTTCTTCCATGGATAAAGTGATAGCAAATTGCACAAATGGACAATTGAATGAAAGCTTGATGGACACGTGTTAATCAGAATAGAAGATTGAGAGATTATTTTTTTTCTTTTTTTTCATGGAATTAATTCGACCTCCTCGATCATCCCTATTCACTATAAAGGGTCAACATTCAAAATAAACGAGAGAGGTGGAAAAAAGAAATATCTTGTAACGAGGCTAATGGCTTCCAATAAACTTATGAATTCAAAACACGCACACTGTAGCCGGCAGAATGCCAGAGATTCGATGACCTTGCAATAATTTGCTATACTTGCAGATCTTTCCACGCTTATCAATGAGTGATAATAATTTTATAAAATCATTTCTGTTATGCTATCCGATTTTTTTTTTTAAATTATAATTAAATTGAGCGAGAGATTCCTCATTGAAGGGGTAGCTGGATCGACCAATACCAGCTCATCCTCGTGCAATGCGATGCCAGCTTTGATGGGATTGGTATGATAATGTGAGCATAGATTAACACAGGGTGAAGGTCAAGTCGAGCAACCCTTCCGGTAATGCACCCCCTGTGACGTAAGTTTAACCCTTACTCCGTGAAGTGCTTTCTTTTATTCCCTTATCGTTAAATAAAGAAGATAAATAGTTGGAAAGGTGAATACGTTTAAAAATTTCAGGGATCGAAGACAATTCGAGTTCGACATTGTGAGCGAGACTCTTAATGGACTCGAGGCACGAGTTTCCACAGAAGATGGAACGTCAATTTTTTCTTTCTTTTTTTTTTTCCTGTATCACGAAACGAACTTGAATCGAGAAGTAAAATGGATCCCATTCGTTGAATTGAAAATCAGAAAAAGTAACAACTGTCATTGATTCTGATATAACATTGAAAATTATTATTATTCATTTCTTCAAAGGTTACGTCGAGTTTTAATAAAGCAAATTATTTAGGTCTAATTTTCACCTATGAAATTTTTCATACCGAATCCATTAAATTTCTGTTCAAGGATCTCTTTGTCGTAAGAGCCTTTCGCCTCTTAACTCGTGACTTACATCAACGCCAGCAATGCCAGAAACGATCAACTCGGTTCCTGCAATCTGATCAACCGGCTGAACAAGCCAAGAAATCACGAATCTAGAATCCCTTTAATCAAAATTATCACGAGCACGGCAAAGCCCACGAAAACTTTCTATTAATAAATCACGTGCTAAAAATACAACCCCGTTCACCCACGTCACAGGATGTATAATGCACTTTATATAATGCAATTTAAGGGAAGACAAAAATATAATATAATCATCTTGCAAGATTTGGATAAATAATTGGAAGAAGTGGAAAAGAATAAAAGAAAAAAAAAGAGAGAAGAAGAAAGAAGAAAGTCCATTCACGAGAAGAGGTGCGGCTTTGTTATTTAATTTATGAGCATTCTCCCTATATAAATTACGATTCGCGGAACTGGCCTCGCAGCACGTGTTGGTCATCATATGAATATATACACGTTTGTTGTGCAAGGCCAAGGTCACGGTGCAACAATCTTCCGGCTGGTTGGTACGTGATCGAATGCAAGGCGCAACAAAAGTACGCGTGGGTGCACCCTCTTGGGTTCACCATGGGTGCTACAACCCTTAACCTTTTCACGCATTTACTCATTCGGTCATGCACCCCCCTTATGTCGACTCAACCTTGTCGGCGCAACAACTCGTATGATATTTACTTATTAAATCCATTTTTCCCCATAATTCATTATATATAAAAGAAGGAAGATTTTCTTATTTAATTTCTTATTTTTTTTTATATAATTTTACCCTTTTAATTTCAACAATTTATCACGATGACGTTTTTTCAAGAGAATTAAAATTTTCTTCCTTGTACAAGTTGGAATGGAGCCGATTATTACAACCAGTAAGGTGAATATCCTCGTTGAACGTTTACCTTGATGATGATAAGGTAAGGATCGAGACCGTCCAAAGAACTCGGTGTACACCAACCCTTAACCTTTTGCGGCAGGTCATTCGGTATAAATTATCATCTGTGCACGGATTCGAGTGATTTAACACGCGACCGAACCGGTTTAATTAGAAAGAAA
>NW_006263671.1:720595-728980 GCF_000469605.1 Apis dorsata | reverse complement strand
TCCTTTTTTTTTTTTTTTTTTTTTCTATTGCGACGTAAATTTATATCGCGAGAGAAAGAGAAAAATGTATATTTGCGACACAAGGTGTACAACGGCGCATATACATTTAATTGGCCAAAGTGATAAGGCGCCAGTTGCACCGATAAGCACCGGTTAATTCGATCGGTCCAGTTAACATTTTTCTTACTTTCCTTCCTTATCGCGCGATCTTTAGTGCAACCACTGATCTTTCGAGTATGATTTCGCTATTAGTTTCGTGCAAGATAGATGTTGATATAAGAATTATTTATTAAAGTGTAAAAGTCTTTCGTGCGTTAAGAATTAAGGAACATACGTATTTTTCGTATATCACGTTGGATTTAAAATACGATGCATAATAAAAAATATAAAAATCATTGAATCGTCATTGAACGAATACAATTTGTTAATACGAAGGGAAAGAAAATTATTCCTTTCTTTAATTAAATAGATTCTTTCCTCCTATTTAAATTCCAATTTAAATCACTATAGAAAGTGAATTATTCTTCAACTTGGGATCCAAAAACTAAGGTTAGGTTTATTAAGGTTTAAGAGAAATTCCTTTCCTGAGTAAAAAAACGTAATAAAGAATCGCCTTTATTTTTGTATCTTTCCACGTTTAGATTAGAAATCAGGCGATGTCGCTTATGCATGCAAGAAGAAGTTAAAATCCCGTATATCGGCATATATTACAGGAGGTGCGTGACGAGTAAGCGAGTAGAAAGGAGGGGGAGGTGTAAAACACAGGGTAGTTGTCCTGCGAACGTTCTGCGACAAGCGTAGTAGCCAAGCGGTCTGGTTAAAAGGCAACGAATGCCATACAGACGGGATGCCGCAGTGATTTACATATCGGGGTATATACACGGTATTCACGTGTGGAGAAAACGTGTGTGGAGTTTGTAGTACGCACAGGAGGAGGGGGGAACGGGAGGGAGGGTAGGATCGGATAGGTAGGTTTTCCCGAAACACTCTACTCTCTCTCTCTCTATCTATCTATCTCTCTAATCGATCCTTACCGAAATTCATTTGTTTCGAATTCAAACCTCATACATATTCAGCGTGACAACCGGCGATAAATGATCGCCGTGGATTACACAATGCGAAGCAGGGAAACACGAATCTGCGTATTTCGTGACAGACGGGAGCTTGAACGGGAAAGAAGAGAGAGAAAGAAAGTAGGTGACGCTTTTCAACTTCTCTCGTTCGATTCCGCGTGGTTTTTTCGTGGGATAAATAATAATATTTTTAATTTTAAGAATTTTATTACTTTATTATATTCGATCTTTTAGTTTTTTACGAAATTTCTGATTCTGATTCGACGACGCGAGAGGGCAGGAGTCTCGATGGAAAATTTTGCTCGCTAGCGAACTCTATAGTCTCGGTTTTGGGATCAGATCGAATGGCCGCGTAATTAACTTCGATAACTTCGAGTATATCGCTCACAGGATCGACGTAATAATGTCAATTAAAGTGGATTGCCGTCAGTCATGCAGCTCGAAGTAAGAAGAACGGAAAACAACAAGCATCTAAGAAAAAAAAATTGGAACGAGAATATCGAAAAAATTTACGAGCTTAAAAGGGATTTATCGTCGCAAATATTTTCCATCCACCTTTCTCACTTCCCTTCCGTTCCCCTTCGCCGAGCACATGCAATTAATCTGCAACCAAGCATGCAATACGTTGGTCGGCTCAAAAACCGATAAGAAGAAAATGGCGATATTTGGTTCACCGAGATTATTTATCGAAACCCTTTTTTCTTTCCTGTCATGCGTTCCTTGAATTATTCTCGCGTGAAACATTTAAAAAAAGAAAAAGAAAAAGAAACGCAACGACGATCGCGTTTTATGTAACAACGATTTTAAGAAAGGTATTCTTCGTAATTTCGTGATGTATGTAGGCCAGATACGTGCAAGTTTCTGTCTGCCGTTCGAGTTCGTGACATATCACGTTGGAGGGTGGCTGACACGAATTTTAGACTACTCGACAATTATTTCTTACGTGAACGTAAGAAGTTAGCTATAATATCGTTTATGAACTTACAGAGAACGTAAAAACGTGTGCACGGTCGGTAAGTGTAACCGACAGGAGGAGGGGAGAAAGAAAAGAGGACTCGTTATCGCGGCGAAGTCAGGCGCGATATGAAAATGAAGAACAAAGTTGGAACGTGCGTGACGGATCGTCCCCACGTTTAACATGCCATAGGTGATTAAAAAAGAAACAATCGCTGGCGATCGTTCAGCCGCACGTGAAACACTGCTTGAAAGACAGGTATATATTGGTTTTTATTGCTAACTTATATGACGACCGTGGAATTAATCACAGTACAATCAATAATATAAAAAAACGGTGTATAATTCTAGATAGAAATCTTTGTAATGATAAGGCAAACTAATAACGTAAGTTATATTTTTTTTAGAAAAAAGAAAAAGTTTAATCTTTGTAATTTGTAATTTGATACGTTATTTACTTTTTAATGACTAGGCTAAATAATTGGGAAGGAAAATAAATGAGAGTAAAAGGTTGGAGAGGAAACAAAAAAATAAAAAACGTTTGCGAAATAATACTGCGCACAGAGACTGAGCAACGGTTAAGCAGTGACGGAGACATCGATGCCCGATTGGTCATTTGTTCCACGTCACTGTCACGTGTCCAAATCTTTCGATCGCTCGATCACTCGATATATCGATGGCATCGAGTTTCGACAAACGCTTGTCACGTGTGTATATTACGTACGTATTGCTACGGGGAGTTTGCAGTAGTAATAAACTGTTACTTCCGACCGCAGTAGTAACGCCGTTGCGAGAGACGGTCAGAACATATAATTGATTGCATTAACTCACAGCCGGCTATAATCGACGCTATATCTTCCTCGCCGCTTCCATTATCCCGAAACATTAATTTTTCATAGTGCCATACCTCTTTATTCTGTGCCATTATTTCGTTACAATTTGCAATCGTATAAATTACTTAAATCGTAACCGTCATTGCTCCCACCGTTTAAATATTTACATCGTTACGTTTTGCAGGAAAAAGGAGTGAAATTTTGTCAGTTTGCCTGCCGTCAAGAAACGACGGAACGCAGTTTGTGAATTGTCCGTGTGAGAACCTGTTTATTGATCCCTTGCGGGGCTGACCAACGGTCAATGAGATACGGTCTCTCTCTCCCTTGCTACCTGCCCTACGACTCGAGAGCCCTGCATCGGTCTCCTTAACGGAAATACGAACCTATTCTCCCTCCCCACCATTAACCCTCACGCTACATCGTGATTCATGCGTCTTCAGAGAAATTACACACACACACACATATATATATATATTCTTATATTATATTATATTACATATATTATTATATTATATTATATTATATATTATATATATATATTCAAAGAATTAAAAAAAAATTGATTAAATTTTACAGAGAGGATCTAATAAGGATAAAAAATTGTACACACACCCAGAAAGGGGAATCAACGAACAAATTATCCAAATTATCCAATCCTTGGTTTTTAATCTAAGATCAGAAGAGGGATAAGTTTTTTTGGCGTATAAGTAAATTGAAGTCATGAACGAGGTGAAGAAACCGAGGAATCCATTTTAAAGATACAATCGTTATACGAAGAAATGATGTATCGGTAATTTGGAGGAGGAGGATGCGAGTGTGCAGACGAGTGGGAGACGATAATGAGCAAAATATATAGGATATGCGTACTGTGAGCGAGAGAGAGAGAGAGAATGGAAACAGAAGAGGGTGGACTGGTGCGCAACCGCAAACCGCCAATTGGCCAGCCCTCTTTTCACCCCTCTCTCTGGCCAACCCTGTAGCGACACTTGCTCCACCACTCTTCGCTCCCATCCCTACCACGAAATCGCGGATTCACATACACGAGACGTCCATCTTCCGTGCCACGTGGCTTTGGTAAACAATAGTCGAATTACACTGACATCAGAAATTCCACGATTCCGCGTTAAACAACATCACGATATCGATCATACATCCCTTTATATTTCCCTTTCAATTTTAATACGAATTTTTCGTCGTATTAAATTAATCTTAATCATCATTGATCAAATCTATCTCTCTTGAGATATACACGGGTCAAGGTAAGGCCTTATCATTCTGTTCGGATATTATTGGTGGTGGCGAGAATGTATAATATAGGATATATGGGTCATGGGTGTGTGATTCTGGATCGGCATGCAAATAGGATTATACGTATATATATATATATATATATATAAGCTTTGACCACTTTGCCGGATTAAGGGTTGACCTGATACGAGACCACGATCGAAATAACGGGATCGTACACAAGGCGGGAAGCTAGAAACTGCGACGATATTGTATATCTGATATATATATGGTCACACCTTAAAAGTTGGAAATCAGATTGGGGCGTGGGCCAGCCCTCGTGACGCAACGATAAACGATATCCAATTCTTCTTATCGGCACCTTCATAAAAATAATGAGAACACCCTCCAGGTGAATCGAACCGAAAGGTTTTCCCGTTAATTGGATCGTTTTTTTCCAATCCACTCCTTTCTTTTTTAAAATAACTTGTGTACATCACACGATCCACGTGTTGTGATAATTGATAAGGTAAAGCGAAATAATAATTTCATGTAATACTAAGAAATAATTATTTCTCTTACTTCTTTTCTCTCTCTCTCTCTCTCTTTTTTTTTCTTTCTCTTTTCAGGTAGATTGATGTTGCGTGCGGCCTTCTTAAACATCTGATCTGGGCCAGATACACACAAAAGTATTGTCAAGAACAATACACGCGGTTTTGTTAATAAATCGCTTTTAATCAGCTTACTTAAACCGCTCCCCTTTTGCTTAACTCCTTTTATAAATTGATATTATATTCATACGTATGCGCAATTAATTGTATGTATGTCACACGCGGCAACAGCGCATTCATTTGTGGAAAATGGCGTTACTTTCCTCGCGGTGCACAGGTTGTTGTAGCTCATGAATATTAAGTATTACGCGTGTATAAGTGTGCATATATACATCTCTCTGGTTCTCGTTTTAATTATATATACGACGGCCACTCCCAAGTGAAAGATATTTACTTTTCGCAAGTCCTTGCTGAATTATCGCCGGCCTCTCTAATGAGATTGGCTCAATAGGGGAGGGGGGAGTTGTTACCATACGAGAGATTCGATCTACACACACATACACACACGCGATGCCTTAAGGACCTTATTTCTTCTTCGTGCAATGTATCAGATCGAACGACCCAGTTTTTCCAATTTAAACAATCTTTCCCTCTTTCCTTAATCTTAAACACCATAATATTTTTTTCGTCGATGGTGTTGCCAACAATTTTCAACAAGGTTTAAGATTTTATCTGAGCGTGTATTATCGATATTTATAAATAGAAACCACTCTCTCGCTCACCTTGAACGTTTTGTAGCTGGATACGACGTACGAGGCGCCGTCCTCGAGCTCGTCCAGGGTGAGCTTCCTGTCACCGTCCATGGAGAAGATGTGTCGCGCCCCTCTCGGCAGATCCATCCGCAGGGACAGCCTGTCCAGCAACGCCTCCAAGGAGCCGATGTCCCTTCCCGGTTTGAACCTTGGTACAAAAATATATATATATATATATATATTTATATATACTTTATTAAATCATCATCGTATCTTCGTAACAATAAGAAAGAAACAATTACAAAATTCTTTTTAGTTTTACGAAAGGTTTCGAGATGATGAAACGAAATCGAAATCGAAAACGACGTTGATATAGTGGATCGTGGATCCCATTCATATCGGGCCAAAATCAAGGTCGAAAGGGTGGAGAGTCCGCCACCTGCAGGTGCAAGGGTGAGCGAAAGGAAGATCTGAAGGTAAAGAGAAAGAGAGAAAGAAAAGAAGAGGAGGAAGAAAGGGGGATTTACCTGAACTCGATACCAGGAAAATATGGGTCGCCATTTTTATAGAACGTGACTCTCCTGGCTCTCCAATAACCGAGGTTGTTGTATCTCGCGGGAGCCGGCTCGTGTCGGCTCTTAGGCCTGGTTAGCTCCGGCTGCTCCGGAGGCGGCATGCGGGGACTGGAGGGTCTGCTCTGCCTCCAAAAGCCGGCCATGCCGCCTCCACCCCCACCATCGCTCGCCACAACACCGCCACCGACCGCCTCCTGCGCCGTTCCACCCTCCACTTCCACGTCCTCCTCCTCCTCCTCCTGCTCCTCCTCCTCGTCGCTGCCTCGAGCGCCTCCACCAGGCATCGTCGAAGCCTCCGCGGGCGCCGTCGACACCGCCGCCCCTACTACGCCGCTAGGTGTAGTTACTGAACCGGTTGATTCCTTTCCACAGTTCTCGTTCTTCACCTCTCCCTCCTGCCCCTCCTTGTTCATTACACCTGTTCATAAAAGGGAATGTAGTGAATTTTCTTCCCCCTTCTCTTCTGTTAATAATCATTTCAATTGAAATTTTCTCTTTCCAACACCTTCTCTTTTAAAAATCCTGTTTTTAATATATATATTTTTTCCTTTTATCTCTGTTTAATTTATAACTACAATTTATGGTTTCATGAATTTCAAGCAGAGCAAGATAAGATTAATCTTTCTTCTGTTTCAGAAATATTTTCTTCTCCTCTATTGTTAATATAATAATCATTTCAATTGAAACAAATTTTGAAAGAGAATTTTCCCTTTCCAAAAATCCTGTTTTTAACTTTATATATATATATATATATATATTTTATCTCTGTTTAATTTATGGTTTCATGAATTTCAAGATAAGATTAATCTTCCATCTGTTTCAGAAATATTTCCTTCAATTGAAACAAATTTTGAAAGAAAATTTCAAATTTTCCCTTTCCAACGTCTCCTCTTTTAAAAATCCTACTTTTAGCTTCATATATATTTTCCTTTTATCGCTATTTAATTTATAACATTATAATTATAATTTATGGCTTCAAGCAAAGCAAGTTAAGATTAATAAGATTAATCTTTCATCTGTTTCAGAAATATTTTTTTCCCTTCTCTACTGTTAATATAATAATCAGTTCAATTGAAACAAATTTTGAAAGAGAATTTCAAAATTTCTCTTTCCAATGTCTCCTTTTCTAAAAATCCTGTTTTTAGGTTCATGTAGCTTCATATATATATATATATATATTTTCCTTTTATCTCTGTTTAATTTACAACGTTATAATTATAATTTATGGTTTCATGAATTTCAAGCAGAGCGAGATAAGATTAATCTTTCATCTGTTTCAGAAACAAGGATCATATTTTCTTCCCCCTCTTCTGTTAATATTCATTTCAATTGAAACAAACTTTGAAAGAGAATTTTCCAACATCTCCTCTTTTAAAAATCCTACTTTTAGCTTCATATATATATATCTTTTATCTCTGTTTAATTTATAACATTATAATTATAATTTATGGCTTCATGAATTTTAAGTAGAGCAAGATAAAATTAATCTTCCATCTGTTTCAGAAACGGGGTATTTGCAGGTCGTAAGAGTATACCGCCTTTTTAACCCTCCTTTGCACTCCAGGCCTTCGCTCGAACCAGCAACTCCAGGCTCAGGCTCATAAGATAAGATTACACCTCATAAGATTATGCGTAAAGAACTTAGGAAACGATATATGAAACTATTTATGAAAAACTATTTATTAAACTATATATTTAATTATTTATAAAACGATACTCTAAAAAAATCAAACATAAATAAATATTGTCGTCGTTCAAATTGCCAATCCTCCATAAGAATGGAGAGTCATCGCTAGAGTCAACTCAAGTGGTGACCGTTGGAGAGCAAAGGGTTAATAAGGACGATCTGTCTGATGCGAATCTGCGAGATAATTATCTCTCTCTCACCTGGCACCGAGCTGGTGGTTGGGCCGGCTCCACCACCAGCCTCGCTGCCGCCACCCACACTTCCGTCGCTCGCTGCCTCCTCGACCTGCCCCAGGCTGGAGCCGGCACGCAAACTCGACTGATTTTCAACGGCGATCATCGGCGCAAGGCCGCCACTTTCTGCCTTCTCTCTCTCTCTCTCTCTTTCTCTCTCTTCCTTTTTCTCTCTCTCCGCCTTTTTCACCGACGATCCTGTGGAAGAAAAAAAAAATATTTTTCTTTCATCCCAATTTCTTTTTTTTTTTTTTTGTGCTTTCAAATTAATGGACCATAGAATCCATTAATAGAAAAAAAAAAAAGAAACATTTTTCTTTCATTCCAATTTTTTTTTTTTTTTTTTTAGAATGTGCTTTCAAATTAATGGACAATAGAAGGAAGAAAAAAAGAGACATTTTTCTTTCATCCCAATTTCTTTTTTTTTTTAGAATGTGTTTTCAATTAATGGACAATAGAAGGAAGTAAAAAAGAAACATTTTTCTTTCATCCCAATTTCT
>NW_006263671.1:719168-720468 GCF_000469605.1 Apis dorsata | reverse complement strand
TTTTTTTTTTTAGAATGTGTTTTCAATTAATGGACAATAGAAGAAAGAAAAAAAGAAACATTTTTCTTTTTGATCCCAATTTCTTTTTTTTTTTAGAATGTGTTTTCAATTAATGGACAATAGAAGAAAGAAAAAAAGAAACATTTTTCTTTTTGATCCCAATTTCTTTTTTTTTTTAGAATGTGCTTTCAAATTAATGGCTAATAGAATCCATTAATAGAAGGAAGAAAAAAAGAAACATTTTTCTTTCATTCCAATTTCTTTTTTTTTTTTTTTTAGAATCATATGCTTTCAAATTAATGGAAGTTGTTTAATCACATATGATTAACCATAAATCTTGTGAATGGTAATATTATTAATCTATATCAAATTAATGGAAATTGTTTAATCACATATGATTAACCATAAATCTTGTAAATTTCTAATATTATCAATCTATATTTTATAATTTAAATTATATAAATTATATCTTGTATAATAATATTATTATTAATCTATATTTTATAATTTAAATTTTGATTTAATATATTGATAGGCAAATTGTAATTTTAGGTAGAATTATTTTTGCGTACAACAAGCCATTAAGAAGTTCCTCTCTCAAAATTGGATGGATGGATCGTTCTCCTCGAGGATTCCTCCTGCTTCTCCTGCTTCTTCTTTCCCCTTATTTTTCCATCCGCATCCAGCAGCCAAGAAAGAGTCTATGTGTATATATATATATATATATATATGTGCAGAAAGTCCACGTGTCGCGTGATTTGCTGGGGATTCCCGATCGATCTCTCCTGCTTACGATGCACTTTTATTTTGTAGCTACAGTTCACTGCGGATCAATCGATCGCCCCCTCTTCATCAAAGGGAGAAGACTTTAATTAAAACAAATTTCAAATACGCACACTTGTAAAGAAGAAAAGGAAGAAATCTTTCGTGTAATGATTCAGTTTCACCGAAACAACAACCCCACCGTTTTAAGATTAATGCCACGCAATTACATTGCGTAACCCCTCCCTCGAGGAGTTAAGGTCACGAACTTTGCACAACAACTCCGCCGAGATCGAACAACGAATACTCGATCACTCGTTGAATTCAATTTCAAAACGTTAAGTCTCCTTTATCTTTATTATAAATACACTGATTTTTAATGTATCTATTTAATCCAGATTCACTCGAAAACTTTTCACAGGGGATTTCCCTCCCTGCAACGACGACCCTCTTCCATTCATTTCTTCCACCGTCAGAGGTTCAACACCAAGTTCAACATTTCTCTCACTTCGAACGCGATCACGTGAAGGAGGCAAAA
>NW_006263671.1:716873-717860 GCF_000469605.1 Apis dorsata | reverse complement strand
TTGGAAAAATCAACAGCATTGTGATCAAAATTTAACACAATTTTATACATGTATATATATATATAATTCAGAATTTAAANAAAAAAAAAAAAAAAAAAAAAAAAAAAAAAAAGAAAAGAAAAAGAAAAAGATCACTATTCCACTCGTTCGATTTCAGAAGATTATTAGATCACGAGGAGTTCGATGATCAGATGAAGAAGAAAGATGTGAGAAAAGGGGGAGGGGGAAGAAGAAGAGAAGAAAAGAAGAGGAAGAGGAGGAACGTATTGGAGGGTCGGTTGATCGTCCATCGACGGGTCTCATTCGAGATAAGAGCGGACAGCCGCGATGGTATACATATTCATGCGTCCTTCGACGATGGCGTCCCGACGTCGAGTGTGTGTCGTTCCGAGGGACAGCCACGAACCACGCTACCCCCGGCGCCGCAGTCGTCGTCCACGTCGTCGTTCTCCTGCCGGCATCGACGCCCCGTGTCAATGAACCGACGCCGGCTAAACGAACACCGAACTTGTTGCACTTGTGGCCAAGGAAGCTAACCCTCGTCTTCCGTTCGAATCACCTCTTCCGATCGATGGAAATAAACCCAAGTGGATAAAGAATGGCAAATGAAATTTGAGGATCGAACGTTATTATCCATATATAAATGTCGTCCCAATGAAATTGAANGTCCAAATGAAAATGAAATCCAAATATATTGGAAAAATCAACAGCATTGTGATCAAAATTTAATAGAATTTTATATGTGTATATATAACTCAAAATTTAAATTGTATATCAAATGAATAGGATAAGGAAAAGAGGAATTTATGATCAACTTGGTTTTTATGAAAATGAAATCATGAGAGAAAGAATCTATATAATAAAAATGTTGTCCAAATGAAAATGAAATCCATATATATTGGAAAAATCAATAGCATTGTGATCAAAATTTAACAGAATTTTACATGTGTATATATTTATATATATATATATAACTCAAAATTTAAG
>NW_006263671.1:712050-716853 GCF_000469605.1 Apis dorsata | reverse complement strand
TTGGAAAAATCAACAGCATTGTGATCAAAATTTAACACAATTTTATACATGTATATATATATAATTCAGAATTTAAATTGTATATCAAACAAATAGGAAGAGAGGAATTTATGATCAACTTGGTTTTTATGAAAATGAAATCATGAGAGAAAGAATCTATATAATAAAAATGTTGTCCAAATGAAAATGAAATCCATATATATTGGAAAAATCAACAGCATTGTGATCAAAATTTAACAGAATTTTACATGTATATATATATATAANCAGAATTTTACATGTGTATATATAACTCAGAATTTAAGTTGTATATCAAATGAATAGGATAAGAAATTTATGATCAACTTGGTTTTATGAAAATGAAATCAGAATTTTACATGTATATATATATATATATATATATAACTCAGAATTTAAATATATTAAACAATTAGAATAAAGAAGAGAGGAATTTATGATCAACTTGGTTTTTATGAAAATGAATATTGCGACAGAGTTTGGAAAATCATGAGAGAAAGAATCTATATAATAAGGGTTTTGCGTGCAGAAGATTGCAATTTCTAAGAAAGAACGTGTATTTAAAAATTTCGCGCAGAAGCGTCATACATTTGCATACGTCAGTTTGATACCCGATAATTTAGACATTTAATAAATGTTGAACAATCTCAACTGGAAATGTTCAAATTATGTAAATTGGATCGGATTTTTCTTTAAACGAACGGGTGTTCAACCAAATGGAACTTTGATAATTAAATTCCTCTGATGGGGAATAATATTCCCCGATGCGAAATATTTGATTAAAGCAGAAAAGTATGAAATATTTTTTTTTTTGAATCAAAAATAAGGAAATAGGATAACGTTTAACGTTTTACTGATGAAGTTTTAAGGAACAGAAATTAAAAACGAGTTCTATTTTTCTTCCATGTTCGATATCTTTCTTTA
Organism: Apis dorsata; assembly: GCF_000469605.1. Lineage (NCBI taxonomy): Eukaryota > Metazoa > Arthropoda > Insecta > Hymenoptera > Apidae > Apis > Apis dorsata. The sequence continues at coordinate 715,911 of NW_006263671.1, read as the reverse complement.
ATCAATCCCTCGACAGTTTACATTTCGTGGAGCAAGAAACACCGGACTTATCGGACTGGTGACTAGGATGATTAGCTGCATGAAGCTTAAAAATTGCAAAATGCACGATACGATAATATTAGCGTTGAATATTATTTGATCGATTTTTTTCTTCACGTAAAAATTTGCAACTGAAATATTTATTTTATGAAATTTAAAAAAAATAAATGTATCATCGCAATTTGTTATATATATATGACGGTATACACGATATTTTAAGTCATAATTTATTTTTATATTTGTTTAATGATTTATTGAAGTCGATTCATTATACAGTGGTCATCTTTCTTGTAACGTGTTTCTTGGCGTGGCGAGTAGTAGTCGATACTTTGGTGTGGCTTGCGTGTTCAACCGCGGAAGACGGCTGACCAGATTCGTCCCTCAACCACTTAAGCAATCGAGCGACCGAACGGCTCGTATATCACGTAAGCGTGAATCAGCAGAATTCGAATGAATATCGAATTTCTATTCTCCTTCTTAGATTCGTTAGAAATTTTCTTTATTTTTTTTGGAAAGTTTATTTATTACTTACATATAAAATAATTATTAATGATATCAAAAATATTATAAAATAAAGTTAAAATGATTGACGATATTTTAATTTTTGCATTTTCTTTTTTAATCAGATTTACCGCTGCACCGATTGTTATATAAACATTGCGTAATAAGAATCAAATGAAAATAATTTTGCAATGGATCGCTGTTACGGTTGAAATATACGTTAAAGTACAGCAAAGTCCATGGGGGTCAAGCAGGTCAAAGCGTTTCGTGTCACGGAAGTACCGATATCCGAGTTAAGGGGCAAGCCATTAGAAAAAAAGTTTTTTAGTCCACGTAAAAGAAATACGTTTCGATGATTTCACGCGATATCTAAGACTTTTCCGGGGAGGCGAGTGGAAGTAATAATCAAATCTATGCCTCCAAGATATCGACTTTACAATAAAACTGGAAGAGTCATTGGCCAAAAAGCTAGTTCCTAATCACTTCCTTTTTTTCTTTTTTTACGTTTATAGCTTCAAAGTTGTTGTAAAATATATTTACAATAGAGATAAGAAATATGTTGGATAAGAGTACAATAAGAACAATAATTGCTTCAAAGTTTTTTATTTTTATAAAAAAAGAAATAATATTCACTATTCTTTGCATTCAATAATATATATTTCAATTATCTCTATGATAAATTGTATTTTATTATTATTTTATTATTATTGATATTCATATTAAAATATTAAGATATTATAAACAACGATTTATTAACGTAACATATTGAAATGATTATTACTAGTAATATTGCTTTTGAAATTTGCGCTATAATAGCTTATGGCGTTATGGTTGAATAACCTCCATTTATCCTACTGTCATCGCGCTGTACTTTTCAGTTCTACGATGTATATACGCTCGTCGTGTTACGTTATCTAACTCGTTCTCTTCTTCTTTTCTTTACTATATAAGCCATGAATTCTTAAATTTCATAAACAATAAATCATTGCCAATTCAAGATACTACTGATTATAAAGTGATATTCTTTTCTTTTTCATTTCGAAAATAATTATGAAGGTGCTAGATTATTATATATATCATAAATATAATTAATGATAGAGTTATATAGAGTTATACCGTGTATATGTAATTAGTATTATCGCATTATCATTGAATATTAACCACGATTCATGAGAGGTCAGTTTATCAAAAGATTCTTATCGGAAGGTATTCAAAGACCTTGTAAGTCAACGCGACAAGGCATAGAAGGGTACACATGGAATGCATTTGATTCCGAGAATAGCAAGATAAGGTAGTACGTGGCAAAGGCGTATTTTTCACTACTCATCGAGGAAACATCGTGTACATCATAAGAATTATCAGGAACATTTTAACGGTATTCTCGAGGTTGAAATTTTGAACGAATTTCATATTTGGAACGGATTATTTTCGTGTTCTTGGGCCATAAAAAAACAATATTAAATTAAGTGCAAGCACGAAAACGTAATAATTTATTAAGTAATTTTTTAACGTACTGCTCTTTTTTATTCATTTTTCGATAAGAAATTGAAACGAAGTGAAAAAAAAAAGAAACAAATAATACGAACTAATAGATATAATTTTATATTATTTTTGTTTAAATTAATTATTTTATCTATTTATTGTTTTTTTTAAATATTTTCCCAAAAAATATATAAAAATTATTATAACGTGTTTAGTCTGAAGGACACAACCCTCTTTTACGTGATGCGTGTTTGGGATTTCGTGCCTTGGTCAAAAGTTGCACGACATTACCACAATAAAAAGACGTTGATCTTATCCGAAATAACGATAAAAATAACTGAGTAATAGGTATTACGCGGATAAATAAGCGAAATAAAAGAGAACATCATATTATTATTATATATATATATATTTCTTTTTTTAATTCATCAATATATGTTATCATTATTTTTGCAATTGAAATATAAAATATTTCTAAATATTTTACGTAAGAATAATAATGAAATATTAGTTATATTTTTAAAGAGTTTTCCTTTTTTTTTTTAACAATTTTAGTTTTTTATGAATAGATAATCGCCGTATTTGATGAGATTTTATTTTCCGGCCAATTTTCATTTTCTTTTTTTTAATTACAGGTTCACTATCATTATTATTAGAAAGTTTATCACTATTATCTTCTACTTTGTTATTTTGAAAAAATTCACTAGTATCATTTTCAAAAAGTTCATTGTTATTGCTTTGAGAAAATTTATTTTGAGAGGAATCAATGTCAATATTTTGAGAAGATTCATCGCCATCACTTTGAGAAGAATCATTATCATTATTTACTTCCTTGATGCTGTCATCTATTTTTTCGTCCTTAGAATTTTCTTGATTCGTTTTTCTTTTTCCACGTTTCTTCCGCTTTCGTGTTGTAGTTTTTTCATCATTGAAGATTTCAACTTCTTCTACTTTGTTATTTGATGCATTGTCCTCTTTAGATTTATATTTAGGTAAAGATATATTAAAGTTTCGTTCAAATACAGCAACGAAAAAATCATTGCACATATCTACGTCGGAAATGGCATAAAGACATTTATCTGAACATTTATATTTCTTCGAACTAAAATTCAACCATTCATCATTCAATAATTTTTTAACTGGAACAAGTTCGTACGCATTTTGTACATTTTCAAGAATTTCATCTATTACTTCTTCATTTTCTTCAGAATGAGTAGAACAAGTGCTATAAACAACCCTCTTTACATTTGGGAAATTTAATAAAGCATGTCGCAAAAGAAAAACTTGAAATGCTTGTAATTGTTTAAGACGTTGTGGATCTCTTTTTTCTTTACCATAGACTATTTGTCTATCCAACATACCTAAAAAAATTTAATTAAAAATTTTATGATAAATTTTCATTTTTTATATTTGTTATATAATTATGCTATTATATATATTTTATGTACCTGAACCTGAGCACGATGGATCAACTAAAATATATTCCACTTTAGAGTATTCATTTGTCTCTAAAGTTAATGAATCTTTATTAATAGTTTCAACACAAGAAGCGTTTGTGAGTTTAATTTGTTCACATAATGTTTTATATCTGTGTTCATCTTTTTCCACTGCATAGATTTTTCTATAAACATAATTATATCAAATTTAAAATTAAATTAATTTACAAATAAAAATCAACATAGACTTACCCTGTGTTTGTCAATAAGGCAGCTAAATGAGATGTTTTCATTCCAGGAGCTGCACACATATCAAGTACTATAGATCCTGGTTCTGGATTTAATAAATATGAAGGAAGACAGCTAGCCTAAAAGAATATAAAAAAAAATATTGACCAAAATT
>NW_006263671.1:708039-711977 GCF_000469605.1 Apis dorsata | reverse complement strand
ATAAAATTATTATTAATTACTTTTCTTTTTTTTTTTTTTTTTTAATAAAAATTACCTTATCTTGTAAAATAATTTCTCCATTTTGATAGCCAGGATGATCAAAGAAAATTGTATCAGGTGGAAAAACAAGTATTTCCGATATATGAAAATCCTGAATAAAATTCGGCTTTTTTAAATTTTTTACAACATTTAAATGCTGAATATAATTCGAACATTTTGGCATTAAAGACCATCCTTCTTCTTGAAAATAAGATATTCCTTTTTTTAGTGTCACTAACAATGTGTTGATACGAACGTACCTTGCATTTTTTACTTTTACTGAAAAAAATGAGATTTTTTTTTTAACAATTATATAAAGGTATTTAACTTTATAATGGATATAAAAGAAAACTCGTGCTTTATGACTAAATTATTTATTGTTAAATACATATTGAATTGAACTATATTCAATATTGGCATAATTATATTTGTACAATAATAATAAAAAAATATAAGAATATAAATTACATTTACTATATGTAATTATTAATACGTAATTATTACAAATATCAAATATTAATATGTTATTAATATATTATATATGAAATAAAAGGTATCCTATACAATTTTAATCTACAATTACAAATAACTCATAAATTACTTGCACAGAAAAAAAAAATTCAAAAAAAAATAGAATGATTTCAAAAAAGATATAAATATGATATTTATTAATTTTTTTGTAGATAGATATATAGAAATTATATCAAAATCACATAATTTTTTAAATGAAATTATTAAATTTATTAATCAATCCTTGTTATTTTTTTCAATATAAAAATGATTTTATTTAAAAGATATATGCGATTAATATATGATTTTCTTATATGTTCATCTATAAAAAAATTAATTATATTATGTTCTTCTTCTGAAAAATCATTCAATTATTTTCTGAATTATTTTTTATACAATAACAAGTAATTTATGAATAATTTATAAATATGGATTAAGATTGTATGCCTTTTTTGTATAAGATAAATACAATCATTATTTTTTATACATTTAAAATTTCATTTAATATCTAATCAATTTTTTCATTTAAATTATCTTTAGATGATTCTGCAATTGATTTAACCTCGGAACCATTATCAGGTTCATGAAGTGCCTGATAAATATAACAAGCTATTATTAAATTTACTGTAAGCACTGCAGCAAACACAGAAATGCAATTTGTTATAAATCTATCTACATGAAATTCAGCTTTCATAACATGTTGTACACCAAAAAATGCAACAAATGGAAGAGTAAACATGGCAATACTATATAAGAATAATTTTCCCAAAACATCTGTGAAACTCATAGCTGGTATTTGATCTTTATTTTGATCAAAAGAATTTTCTTTTTGATTTATTTTTTGTTGATTTTTATGCATATAAGAGAAAAATTTTTTTATTCTGGGATGTCGACTAGTAAGTATTCGGTTGTTACGGATGATTAAAACCATTAATCCAGATGCAAAATTCCTTTAGAAGAAAAGTGATTTAATATATCTTAAATTTAAGATCAGATGTGGCTATTAATTTCCTTGTACATGAATGGCCCATTTCTGTAAACATAATATGCATTCATTGATAAGTAATATAATATATTTTACCTGTTTCAGGAGATGTTGGAAATGCATCAACACCAATATTGTTTAATTCTTCTCGTAATTTTTGTTCATAAGCAAGAATAGTTTTAATAGGTTTACAGTCAGTTTTCAAGGCGTTTTTGCCCCAAAGTAATTCTGTTATCAAGATTTTTGCTAACCATGCATCGAAACGAGGCTCATTCATTAATAAATTAGTTTTATTTATTAGGTTATCTATTTGTCCTTCTTTTTGCAACGTTTTGACACACAAGGAATATATTGCGGATTTATTCTAAATTGTTGAAAAAAAATTAAGAAAAATTATTTAATAATGATATAAATAAATCTTGATATGCATTCTTTCAAAAATCATTTGATCATGATACGATTATAAAGAATAATCATTTAAAGAATTTTTAATATACATATATGTATATGATATAAATTTATTTTGGTTTAATTTTCTGTTTTTTATTAATAAAAATAAACTTACAGGATGTCTTTGATTATAAATCAATGATTTGAGACTGCCACCTTTTTCACGAACTTCCTGAATGACTTTAGCAGCAGACTTATACAGTCTTGGAACTTTGATGGAATGTACAAATTCTTTAGGCATGTTATCGCATTAAAATCGTAGCGTACTATGTAATATCAAACGTAATATCAATCACTTACTATTCAATTAATTATTGGCTTCTTTATAGAAACGTTCTTTGTATATATAAAATAAAACGTGTCCGCCATGCTATTAGAAAATGCGCACAAATCAGTGGATATGTTGTACACATAAAAAGAGAAAATTATTTTTATCAAAAAACATAGTTTAAAACAAAATTTAATTGAATAAATAATTAATCTTATGAATATATATTTTTTTAAACTATTTGTGACAATTTTATCGCAAATAAATTCAATATTAATATCTCGTATGGCGCTTTATTCAAAATCAATTTAGTAATTTTAATAAAATTTAAAAAAAAATATATACAATTTTTCAATCAAAATAAGTTCGAAATATCTAATATTATAAAAAAATTTTCTACAAAATAAATAAAAGGTTATGAAGAAATTAATGATAATTAAAAATAAGCTTTCATTTATTGAATGTCACGTGTTCGTTCTCTTCTAATCAGTTCATATGTGAATCTATTTTAATGTAATGTATTGCGATCTATTCATTAATTCGTTAGATACTTGTAATCTCGAAATGTTATTTGTTGTTTTATATACCATCAAATTTATATTCAACTAAAAATATGATATTAAAAAGATTGTAATTACCAACGGTAAGATAATCATTTATTAGACTAAATGAAACTTTATTCTAGGTTAGATTCCGGCGAATAATCAAAATTATATTTTTATTTTTTATATTAAAAAACTTTATTTTTCTTAAATACAAATATTTAAATAACAAATAATTAACATTTATTGTTTCATTAATATATATAACAATGTGTGTTGTTATTTCATAAATGAAATATGAAATAAAAAGATCTGTTGCAATTCTTTTTGTATGGAACATCTATATAAAATAGGAATAATTTATAAATATCACAATTGATAAGTAACACTTTAAATAGCTCATTCAGTACGAAAACAAATCATTTTATGTGTATAATTATTTAAATATTGAGATATATGAATTAGAAAAATCAATTAGTCTTATTGCTTTGAATATTTTACAAAATATATAAATTTTGTATATTAATAAATTTAATATAAAACACTTATTATATGATAATAAATTGTTTTAGAACATTTGGACTAACGGAGACTTGAAACTTATATCTCATTTATATTGCAAAGGATATTTCAATGACTAAAGATAAAAAGGTTTTATTACCTTATATATTATATTAATACATATTTTATAGTGCTTATATATAATAGAGTTCATATAGATCATGTAGTTAATCATACAAAGATAGATATGCATAAAATATAGATATATATGTGTGTGTATGTGTATTTTATGCATAATTTTAGAATTTAAGATATGAACTCTTCTATTATTAGAAGCTTATAAATTTTAATATCAAAATATGTAGTATTTTGATGTGTTTTGATGTATTGTATTGTATTGTATTATTTTTATATATTAAATTTGTTTAAAAAATTTTTTGTGCAATATAAGTTATTATTTTATTTTATTTTATATTTAATTTTAATAGCTAAATACCACATGATGATGCTTAATATATATGTTAATAATATATGTTTTTATATGTATATATGTATATATATATATATATATTCATTTGTTTGTTAAATTTCTTTATTTTATTTAATTTTATATAATTACATATAAAATGTATATTTATAATCT
>NW_006263671.1:668341-707883 GCF_000469605.1 Apis dorsata | reverse complement strand
TTAGAAGATATTTATAATTATTGCTTTTTTTATGATTTCAGTTGATCCTGCATGCTGTGCACTACATCATCGTCCTGCCTAAAATATTGCACTGTACTTTTTCTTATTTTGCCAAACATTATATATATATATATATATATAAAATATATATAAAATAAGTTAAATAAAGAATTATGGCTGCCTACATCAATCGTACAATTTCCATGATTGGAGGAGACAGCCACTTAAGATCAACAGATATACGAATTGATAATTCTCCTCTTCAGATTTTTGTTAAAGCCAAGAAAAAGATCAATGACATATTTATGGAAATAGAAGATTATGTGCAAGACACTATAGAATTTATGAAATGTAAGTAATTAACTTTAAATTTATAATATAAAAATTAAGTTATATATAATATTAAACTTTTTTATTAAAATTATTTTTATTTATTAGCATTGCAAACTGAACGTAATATTGTTACTGTAGAAGAAGCACAAAGAATTGAAAGCTATGTTGCTAAGGTCCATGCAATTAGAGATGTACTTAAGAGGGATCACATGAAAGTTGCATTTTTTGGAAGGTATATGATTATATTAAACAATATGAAAGATAGTTAAAATATGTATTTTAAATATATTAATATATTTTTATAAATATTATAGAACTAGTAATGGAAAAAGTACAGTTATTAATGCAATGTTACGTGATAAAATCTTACCAAGTGGCATAGGACATACTACAAATTGTTTCTTACAAGTTGAAGGTTCAGATAATGGTGAATCTTATTTAATCACAGAAGGATCTACTGAAAAACAACCTGTTCAATCAGTTGGTCAATTAGGCCATGCTCTCTGTAAAGAAAAGTTATGTGAAAGTCATTTAGTAAGAATATTTTGGCCAAAAGAAAAATGTTTATTATTAAGAGATGATGTAGTATTTGTTGATAGCCCTGGAGTAGATGTAACACCAAATCTGGATGAATGGATTGATAAACATTGTTTGGATGCAGATGTTTTTGTCTTAGTGGCTAATGCAGAATCTACTTTAATGGTGACTGTAAGTAATTGAAATATTCATTTTTATGATATTTTATATTTTTAAATTGAATGTATTTATAATTATAGGAAAAAAACTTCTTCCATAAAGTGTCTACAAAATTATCTAAACCAAATATTTTCATCTTAAATAATAGATGGGATGCATCTGCTTCAGAACCAGAATTTTTTGAACAGGTACATATTTTTAATTATTATATAGATAATATTATATAAATATAATTTTAATAATAAGATAAAATATAAATAATCAAAAAGATATATTTAAATATTTGTTATCAAAATAAATTCGTATAATTCTGAATAGAGAAATTCTGAATTTTTTTTATTAAAGCTGGTACTACATATTAAGATTATTGTCTCTAATTGTCTGTGATTATATAATTTATTTAATATTAGTATTTAAAAATATATATATATATAATGTATGTATATATGAAGCAGAAATTCATTAATAATAAATAGCATTATGCAGTGGCAGCTTTATTTTAATTTACATAATATCCGCTTTATCTCTTAGCTGGTCAAAGAGCAAAAAGAAGTAAGTTATTCTATTTTTTAAATCTTATTATCTATAAAATTTATATTTGTTTAATGCAAGATTATTTCAATGTATAAATAAAATTAATGATGCACTATGTAATGTAAATGATATGCATTAATTTCATAGCATGAAAAATATTTATTAAAATTAAATTAATTGATTTTTTTAATATAATTTTTTCTTTCTAATGATGCAAATTCTATGCTTATAATATTTTTAATAGAAATTTCAATACACGCTTCTTGCTTTTTACAATTACAATATTTTACAATTTATTATGTAACTTGTGTTTATTTACAATTTACTTTTGTGTAGGTAAGGGCACAACATCAAGAACGGGCCGTCGATTTCTTGTCGAAAGAATTAAAAGTTTATACTCCTAAAGATGCCGAAGAAAGAGTTTTTTTTATATCGGCAAAAGAAACTCTTCAAGCTCGTATGCAAGAACAACGTGGCCAACCTGCTCATAGTAAGATTCAATTCTTTATTTATAAATAATTATAATTTGAACTATTTATTTTTACTATATAATACAAATTATTTTGTAGATGGTGCACTAGCAGAAGGATTTCAAAATCGTTATTTCGAATTTCAAGATTTTGAACGAAAATTTGAAGAATGTATTTCAAAATCTGCTGTAAAAACGAAATTTGAACAGCATTCTCAACGTGGAAAACATATCGCTACGTAAATAGTTTAATATTTATTTAATAATGTTTAAATATTGCTTTTTAATATATAAAATAAAATAAAATATATAAAATAATTCTTTTTAGAGAAATACGACAAACTCTCGATGAAATATTAGAAAGAGCACAAAAAATGAAAAATGAACAATTACATATTAAAAAAAATGTTCATGATAAATTAAATTATACGGAACAACAATTAATGTTATTGACTCAAGAAATGAAGGACAAAATTCATCATATAGTAGAAGATGTCGAACAAAGAGTATCTAAAGCTCTTAGTGAAGAAATTCGTAGATTAGCAGTACTTGTTGATGAATTCAGTGTTCCATTTCATACTGATCCAGTAGTCTTAAATGTATATAAACGAGAACTTCATACTCATGTAGAAAATGGTTTAGGTATTATTATTTTTAAATTTATTTATTCATTATATTTTTATTCAATGAAAAATTTAATTTTATAAATCTATAGGTTCCAATTTAAGAGCAAGACTCAGCACTGCATTGGCATTGAATATTGAAACTTCTCAAAGAGAAATGACAGAACGAATGGCAAGTTTATTGCCAGATAATAAAAGACAAATGTCATTAAACATTTTACCAAGACGAGAACCATTTGAAATTTTGTACAGATTAAATTGTGACAATTTATGCGCAGATTTCCACGAAGATTTAGAGTTTCGATTCTCTTGGGGAATTACAGCCATAATTAATAGATTTGCGGGAAGACAAGGAAAAAAGTTACCAATTGCTAATTATTCACAAGAAGTAAGATTATTTATATAATAACTTATTTATATAATAATTTATATTATAAAATATTTTTATAATAATAAAATAATTAATATATATTCAATTAATATATTTTATTTCAAGATGCCACCTGCAATTATGTCTCCTGCAGAAAGTATTGATTCTATAAAATTTATGACAAATACTTCAAACTATCATCAATCAAGATCAGATGATTGGTCATTAGCTACTAAAATTGCAATAGCATCTATAACATCTCAGGGTACTATGGGAGGACTTATAGTCGCTGGATTTGTAAGTATATTACATAAGTTTAAATAATTATATTATGAAATAGAATAATTTTATTTTTCTCAAAATTATTTTTTTTAAGATGTTGAAAACAATTGGTTGGAGACTTGTTGCTGTAACCGGTGCTATATATGGTGCTTTATATCTTTACGAACGATTAACATGGACTAATAAAGCAAAAGAACGTGAATTTAAACGTCAATATGTATCACATGCTACGAAAAAATTGAAACTAATAGTAGATCTCACGTCTGCAAATTGCAGTCATCAAGTACAACAGTGAGTTTTAATTTTATTTTAAGTTACATAAATATGACTTTTTTTCTTTCTTTGTTTTTAAAAAATCAATTTTATATAATGTATTTTAATTTTATATAATTTTACATAATGTTATATATATATGTAATTTCAGAGAATTGTCAAGCACTTTTGCACGTTTGTGTCATTTAGTAGACGAAGCAACATCTGAAATGGATACTGAATTAAAAAATATTGCAAGTACAATACGAATATTGGAAGAAGCAACTAGTAGTGCTAAAGTTTTACGAAATAAGGCTAATTATTTAACAAACGAACTCGATTTGTTCGACGCAGCATATTTGAAGTCTTTAAATTAAACATTGAATTACATTTTTAAAAATAATACAAATAATTAAATATCGATATTAAGAACATCATTGTTTCAGAAAATATACTTACGTATGCTGTGATTATTAATACGATTTATGGTGTTGTCAATATTCTAAGAAACATGCATACTTGGATGTGTTTTTTGAAACAATTTCTATGCAGAGCTGGAAAAGAGACATTTGCAGATCTGATTGGTTATTTCTGAGTAGATTTATTATAACTGTAAAAGTAGGAATACTAATAGTGTTATACACTTTTAAATAAGATTATGTAACATTATGTGATGGTGACCATTCATTAGCCTTTTTTTCAGTTCTGCTTAGTATTTATATATACAAAAGGAATGTTTTTACAAAAAAACTCTAGTCTTAAATACAGGCAATCTTTTCATTTTTTCTAAATTTATCATCTTAAATTTTTATCGAATTTTTTATAATTTAAAATAGAATAGAAAAAAATGATTTCATTCTAATAAGACGAGCACAAAAGTATATTCTTAATATTCAATAGATCTTTGATGAATTTCTGAATTTTTTTTTCTGAATGATTTATTGTCAAATTAATCATGTTAAAAAAACTATTTTTTGCGAACAAAAAGCCAGTATTTTAAAAAAATCATTAAAATATAAATGATTTATATTCAAATCTATTACAGAAATAATTGAATCTTATTTATATAGAAATGAAATAATGGAATTATTAGATTTATTAGATTATATTTATAAAGAGCTTATGTTATATATAAATAAAAGATTGTTGAATAAGGATTATATTTGTATTTCTCGATTTTTTCACGCATTATATTAATATGATTTTAAGGTAAGATTATGTAAGAGTAAGATCATTGAGAGAAAACGAAATGCATGATCGACATAAATATAACCTCGTAAAACATATATGAACTTCTAAAATGATTCGAATATATAATTATATCAAATTAAAATATAGTAATAATATATTCCGATTGTTTAGCGTTGTAAGTTTTTTATTCAATGTGACATTTAAATTATTATATATCTTATTCTCATTCGTTATTTTTATTTTATTTAGAAGATATCTTCTAACCTAAAAAGTCCTGCACAAATTGATTTAATTGGACCGCCCGATCCAGTTTCAAATTTAAGACCTATTATTTTTGCAAAATCTGAAAATGAAAGTAAATTAGAAAAGAAATTTAGAGAAGCCAGGGAAGATACGCAAATTTGGAATCAAAATTTTTGGCGGGAACACAATAACAATTTCATTGAAGTATAACATTATTTTATATAATTAATATGAAATGTTAATTGAAAATATTTCAAATTTTATTTATTAATTATGTCATAGGAACGCAGACAATTTCAAGAAACTCTTAAAGCTCAAGGAAAAACATCGATTACGGCAGATGATATGTCAATATTTTATAAAGAATTTTTAGATAAAAATTGGCGTATGCATTTAAATTATAATATTGCTTGGTATAAGAGAAATATCAAATTATTGTTCCTTGAGATTAGAGTAAGAATATCTAAATTAAAATTTAGATAATTAACAATGTTGATTCAACATCGTATATTGTACATATTTACAATGTAAGTCCATATTTATCCTTTATATGTAAGTTGTCAAAAATAGAATATATATATTATGAAATACATAAATACTATCAAGTATTTATTTATATATAATTATATTGAATATTTTAAAAACTTTCAACATAATTACAACTAAATTTAATTGTGTGTATACTACATTAACTATTTATTTTTAAATAATTTTCATATTATTGTGACACATTTGATTTCTTAAACATCCTATTTCATGTTGTTTTCTTTCAATAATCAATTGCATATATTTGTGCTGTTTTCTTTCACAAATAAGCTTTTTTTGATATTCTTTTATATTTTGATGTAACTTTTGATAAGCACATTTTGCAATAGCAATTGCTTTCTGTTTTTCATTTTTCAAATAATCTATTTCTGCTGTAAGTTTTTTACATTGTTCACATTGTGATAAAATGCTTAATTTACTATCATTCTGATCTAATGTTATTTGCAAAGATTCATTCTTTTGTTTTTCTTTATGTAATTCATCTTTAAGTTCATTAAATTCAGAAGCAACTTGTTGAACTATCTCTTCACTATCATGTAATAACTAAATGCAATAAATATTTTTTTAATATAATATTAGTATTTTAACTATTTTAACTAAACTATATAATTAAATTTATTAAATTAATTTTTGTCATAAATATATTACCTTTTTCTGTTTTGATATTGTTTTATTTTGATCATCTATCATTTTTTCTTTTATTCTCAATTCAGACAAATGATTTTCTTTGTTAGTTTCTAATTCCTGTTTTAAACAATCACAAGTCTGTCTTTCTTCACATAAACAATGTTGCAAATGTTTTATTTTGTCTTCCATTTCTTTAAAAGTAGAATTATTTGAATGCAATACTGTTTTTATCTCTGATAACTCAATATCCTATTAATATAAATTAAATCAGTATAAAATCATAATTTAATTTTTTATATTTGATTTTTTCTTTATATTTACTTTTTGAGATAATTTTTTATCTTTCTCATGTATGTTATTTTGTTGTTCATTACATATACCAGTTACTTTACATATTCTTCTTTTCTGTATATTTATTATATTTGTGAGTTCTAAAATCATATTTATGAATTCTGCTCTCTCTTTATTTAAAGCATTTTCCTTTTCTTTAACTGCATATTTCATCTTGTTCACTTCTTTTTCAACCTCCTCACACCTTGTATGATTGAAGCATGCATTTAGTATCTAAAGTGATTCTTAGATTATATTTTAAAGAAATAAGAATTTATATTTAAAATTATATTAAATATTCTAAAATTACTTTTTAGATTCATCTTCTGAGAAAGATTTCAATTTGTTCATTAAAATATCCCGTTCTTGCAATAAATCATTATTTTTATGTGTAATTTCAACAATCTGTTGCTGTAAAAAAATAATTATTTTATAATTAATAAATAACTTCATTTCATATATATAAATATATATTATATATTTTTTAATATTTTTTATATTGTTATTTTAAAAGAAAAATTAATTAAATATTAAAGCTATAGTTTAAAAAATAATTTTTTTTTAAAAGTATAGAATATAGAAAAGAGTAAAGAGTGAGAAAAAGATAAAAATAAAATAAAAAAAAACAAAAGGATAAAATTGACAATCAACGCCATCTTTTTGTCATTTTTTAAATATTTTTAAAAATATATTATTTGACACTTTATCTTATCTTGTTTTTGAAGAAACGATGTTAATTATCTTATTTTTCATTTTTATCCTTCTTTTACTATTATATATATTTTTTTGTCTTTTTTTTAAGTGTTTTATTTGCAGCACTCTAAAAATGATGTTGATTTTAATATTTTTACAATTTCTGTTCTTCTTTCATTATTTATTCTCTTTGTTTATATTTATTTTTGATAAAAGATATAAGATATCAAAATATATTTTGATCATTTCTCTTTCAAAATTTCATCTTTAATGTAAAAAATATAAATATTTTATTGTACAATATATCTCAACGACGATGATTTCGTAAAATATATATACTAATATATGATTCGAGGCATAGTGGTAAAATTTTAATTAAAATATTGCCAATACAATGAAAAAATTAAAAAAAAAAATATATAATTTTAAAGCATTATATTGAAAAATAATGTTATCAAAAATTTATTTTTTTTTATCAAATTTTTTTTTGCTATCAAAAAATTTTGATATTTGATAAATCTGAATAAAAAGTATGCGAATTTTTATTTATAAATAAAAATTTTTAAAAAAAGTACATAATAATTATATATATATATTTATAATCAAAATATATTAAGAACAAATTTTTTAATTTTTAATACATGTGTCTCATATTTTATATTTATATTTTAATATAAATATATTTATATCTATATTTTAAATATATAAGTACGATCTGTAGTACATACTTGTAATTTTGTGATTTCATTTAATAATTCAGTTTTATCTTCTTTATTTGTATCTATTTGAATTTTTGATTGCTTCACTAAATCCATTGCAATTTTTCGTTGTTCTTCAGCTGTTTGTAATGCATCTTTTAAGCAAGCTGCTCTTTGTTCGCTATCCTCTTTTAAACAATTTATATTGCAAGTTAGAGATTTTAATTTTTTTTCAAGTTCTTCAGTCTGTTTTTTTTCACTTAAGAGATCCTACAAATTACATTTATATAAATTTAAATACAAACAAAAAATAATTATTATAAATAAAACCTTTTGAATTTTCTCAAAAATTTTTTTGTCTTTTGCACAAACATCTACAATATTATTAATTTCTCCTAACTCTTTTATAAAATTTTCATTTATTTCTTCCTGTTCTATTATTTTATTTTCAGTTTGTATGTTTGTGTTTAAAGTTATAAAATTATTATCTTTTGTAGGAATAGTTTGTTCGCCTTTTTCTTCAAATGTATCAATTATTTGATCTTGTACTTTATAAAACTGTGGAGTTATTTGATCAGATTTGTTTTCTTTCTCTAATTCAATTAACTCATTAACTTTCTCTAGCTCAATCAACTTAGGTTTCTGTAACTCAATCAACTTAGGTTTCTCTAATTCAATCAAGTTAGGTTTTTCTAATTCTTTCAATTCTTTAGTATTTTTTATTTTATCATTTTTAACTTCATCTTTAAAATCTAATAAATAATTTCATATTAATTAATATTAATAATATTCCATAAGTTTTTTTTAGATCAATGACATTAATATACCTTCAATTGATGAAGTATTTTTATAAGAATGTAACTTTCTGCGTGTTTTACATTTTTCTGGAGTGCATACTATCCTTTTTTTACGAGTGTCATATGTACATTCATCAGCACAATTGGGCATGTTTAATTTCTCTTTCAAATATAAAATTTTTTGAGCACAATAACAACATTTGCCAAAATAATTGGGTATAACACACTACACACATATATAATTTTTTTTATAATTATTATATTTCTTATAATTATTATTTATTTTTATAACAATTATTATTTACTTTTTTACATGTTGTATAAGGATACACATTATATTCTTCTTCCATTTTTTGTAGTTCAGAAATAATGATGAGCTGTCTATTGAGGGTATCAAGTCGCGTTGAAATATTGTGCATCCCAAATTTTAATTAATATTTTAGAATTAATTGTCATAATAATTTATTTCTTTTATGTAGATTCTAAATTACTGACATTTAAATAAATGATATAGTATATGATAGATATGAAATTGTTGAGCATCCATTTTGCATAGATTGTCTTCTTTTTTATTTATGTAATCTCTCAATTTATTATTGATGTACATTTACAAAATTTATTTTGAGCTGATATTACAACACTCTTTCGAGTAACAACGAATTAGACAAAAGTAACGCACACAATGCAAAATAATGGTAGTAGACAATCATCTACTAACAAAAAAAGTAGATATTCTTAAGTACTATTATTTGTGCAATGTATTGTCGTTACTTAAACTTATTTAAGCAAAAAAGATCGCATTATATATCGTGGAATATCTTGTTTCTCTGGGGATTTGGATTATGGATAGCTCTGTGTACAAGTAATATGTATAATTCAATTATAATAGAACAAGGTAAATGTTTGTTAAAATAAATTTATTATTGATAAATAAAATAATGATTTTAATTTAACGTTAATTTATTTGTAAAATTCAGATCTTGGAATTACATATAATACTTCAATAAAAGCAAAGAATATAGAAGATATCGTAAATATTACAAAAACAAATTATAATTTTTGTAACATGATATTAATATTAAAAATTATGCTTCAATATATTTATATCTTTGTATCTATATCTTTTATATTATTTTTCATATATTCACATGGTTATTTAAAAAAAGTGATAAATAAATGGAAAAATATGTAAGTAAAATTTTCTTAATATAAAATATGAATAATAATGAATAACAATATAATAAAATATTATTAATTACATTTTTAACTTAAATTGATTTTTACAGGATGTGCAGCAGTTCAATTATTCCTTATTTTGAAACTTTCTTAAAAAATCGTAAAAAAAATGTTTTTAATAAAAATGATTCTGCTATGTTAGAATTTAGAAGAAAATTTATGACAAATTCTGAAATCAATCACAATACATTCTATTTTCAAACAAATTTAAGTTATGATGGTGAAGAAGATAAATTGAACTTGGAAAAAAATAAAAATATATTGGATAAAGATATAAATATTGTTCAAAATGAAATTATTTTTAATACTTATACATTATTGCTTTTCAACAATTGTGAACTTAATCAATACTTCAATAATCAACAATTAAAAAGTTATTTATCAATGAAGCATTTCATATGTCAAGATTCACAGTTTATAAAAAATAATTTGAAAAATTCAAATAATTATAAAAGAAATGATAATTCTTTATCAAAAAAAGTTATACAAAGAGGCATTGTTAGCTCTTCGCCAGAATTTCAAAATTTTTTAGCAAATTTAAAGAAATCTCAATTTTTTTATCCATGCCTATTAGAAGTATCTACAAGTTACATGATCCATATAAAATCAATACATAAATAATTATTTTACGTGCCTCATTTTAAATAAAATATTTTTATTTGTATTTGAACGTTTTTATTTTTAAACTTTTAAAATTTTAATATATTATAAAAATACACTCTTTATTGTAATTTAATTTTATATTTTTTTTAGCACAGTATAACACTTATATATTTCCAAATAGTGAACGAATTATTTATTTAGAGTTTTAATATATATAGTATAATTAATATTTTTAAAAATTGTTTTGTATAAAAAGTGTATAAAAATACACAATATTTCGAAAATTATCTTCTTTATTATATAAAATTTAAGAATTAAAATTAAAAGGATTGAACTTAATTAAAAAGAAAAAAAAAACAGAATATATGTATGTAACATTATTATAAGATTATATTTTATATGAAATTATTTACAGTTTTTTGGTATAATTTTAAAAAAAAGAATGAGATGATACAAAGGCTAACCTTCGAATATTTAAAATAGTTTAAATATAGCTGAAAGCTATCATTTTGTTATTTTTAATTACAAAAAATATTATGTCCTGAGAAATTTTATGTAGTATTTTGTAAAACTGTTCGCGTTCTTTTTGCGTTACCTGTTTTACAACTGTTTACATTGCTAGCAAATCTTAATGAATTCAATGTTTCATTATAACATTCGTCTAAAGGAGATATATTCAATAGCATTAAAGTTTTTGAATTACCACCTAAAGATGGCATTAATAAATGAGTGAGTTTGGAATTTCTGTATGGAATGTGTTCCTGCTTTTTCAAGAGAGCAAGAATAACATTGCCCAAATTTGCCAGTGATTTATTTATATTTTTCGTTTCTGCTAATCGTACTGATTCTTCACCTTTTAATCTTTCAGATCCTGCTAAATCAACCAAATTCAGGTTTCCTATTGAAACCTCTTCTTTTGTCTTATGCATTCCAATTAGTTTTATTCTTGCTACTGAATGCGATCTTGATGATCTAAAATATTAAATTTTACAATTATAAATCTATTTTTTTTATTTATAAGGCATAAAAAAATGTAAATATACCGTTCATTCGACTGAGTAGCTGCAACTGCTCTATTACGTTGTGCTGTTAAAAGACATTCATGTAATTCTTCAGGACTGTGAATTTCCTCTATTTTAAGATTGCTGACATACAAATCATGTCCCTTACTATCGGCCATTCTAATTTCATGTATTTTCGATTGAGAATCAAGTAAATCAACAATATGTTCATTATAAATTTCAAGAAAACTAGCTTCTATTCGATATTCCCAACCAAGTAACTGAAATTCTTTCATTTCTTCAAATATATGTCGTACCTGAATTAATAAAAAAAAAATTTTTTTTGCAAATAAATATATATTATATATATATGTATATAAACAAAAAATATATACCGTTCTAGGAATCATGCCTTCTTTTTCAATGCCTGGTAAACCTTCCATTGTGTATGTTTTACCAGAACCAGTCTGACCATATGCAAATACACAAACATTATACCCTTCTAGGGCAGATTGAACTAATAAAGCTAATTCTTCAAAAATATCTTTTTGACTAGCTGTCGAAGGGAAAACTTTATCAAAAGTAAATTCTTGTCGGGTTCCTCTTAATTTTCCACTACAACTAATTGCATCAGATCCATCAAATTTTCCTACTTCAATAGTGCATTCATCTATAAAGTTCATAATACACATCCTATGGATAACATAGATATTTATTACAAAATGTGTTGTATTTAAAAATTAAATATTTGATTATGTATATAATACATACGGTTTTCCAAATTCATTTGGAGTCCTAGGACGGACTCTACAAAATACTCTTATATTTCCTTTCATTTCTTGTATTGCATTATGCAAAATTCTACGATCTTTGTCCATTGTATGAACCAAGGATTGCAAATCATTTTTATCTGTAATCAATTTTTCATTAACTTTTTTTTCAGTTTCCAAGTTTGTTTCTAAATCTTTTATTAAAAATTCATGTTTTAAAAGTAATGTTTCTTGAGAAATACATTTCTCTTTAAATTCTTCCAACATTTTTGAAACATTTTTAAATGATTCTTCTGTATCTTTCAAACATTTTTTTAAATTTTCTTTTTCTTCTTGCATTTTATTTATTTCTATTTTTAATTCATTAAGTTCATTATTTAATGTCTTATTCAAATTTTCATATTCTTCTGCTTTTATTTTACATGCATTTTCATTTGTCTTTAATGTATTCAATTGTTCTTGAATTTCATTATATTTTAATAAAGTTTCTTTATATTTCTGTCGTACACTAGACAGTTCGTCACTAGTATGAGCCAATCGACCCTTTAAGTCCCACTTTGAAGGCTTAGTTGTAGTATTATTTTGTACTTTTTTATTTGTTGTATCTTGACTAGATTTGCTAATAGTATTACTTGTTAATGTAGTGCCAGTTCGTTGCACAACTTTTGGCTTAATAGGAGGTTTAGTAAAAGGTTTTTTAGTTTCTCCATGTACGATGGGAGCATTAGCTGGTCTTTTCATAGCTCTAGTAGTAATAGAAGACATAGTTTTTGATCTACTTAAAATTTGTTTTGTTGGAGGTTTATTTTCATTTCTACATTTTGCAGTGATATTTATTGTACTTTTAGTTTTTTTTAAATTATCAGAAACATGATTAGAACTTGCATCAGGCAAATCATTTTGGTATTTTGACATTTTTTGATTATTTGTTTTTATATTTTCTGTACTTACTATTTTTGATAAATTAAATTTTGGCTTTGGTAAACGTGACTCCATCTATGTAGAATTATTAAAGATAAAAATTAATATAATAATATATATAATAGTAATAGAAATATATAGCATGCATTTAAAAAATTTAACTAAACCTATATATATATATATATATAAACATATAAAATCACAATGTATAATGCATTACTTAATTATTATCAAATTTATTCCTCTTCATGCATCTTTAAATCAACCATTTCATAAATCTAAATTGATTAAAAAATCATTTTTAATAATGAATTATTTACTTATCTATAACTAAAATACATTGTTCGTGATCAGAAATTTATATACGAACGATATAATTATCTAAAACAAACCTCGTATACCAAAATAATACAATCAAGTCCCTCGTAGTCACACGTTTATAAATTATTCATTTATTAAATTACCCAATAATTTTAAAACAAATTGTTTATTCAATACACAAATGCATATTTTCTGTTATATTCGTGTCACAAATTCAAATTAAATATAATTTTCAGGAAAGCTTAAAATATCCACATAGAATGCTTTGTACAACATTCAAAGAGCGGTTAAATAATATCCGCTGTAGTATTTGAACTTGAATTTGCTTGAAAATAGCCAATCAGAAAATTACTAATATGAGAACCAATCATTTGATACTATATAAAAGATACAACCAATGACAATACTTAAGATTAATAATTATGAAACATTTTATTTTTATTAATTTTTTTCATATTACATTCAATATTGAATAAAAAAAATAAGGAATTATTAGAATAAATAATTTTATAAATAGATGAATGTTTCGATTAAATATATTTTTCTAAATAATTTCTAAATGATATTTTTTTAATAAATTTTAATCAAAATATTAAATATCATTAAAATATTAAAAAAATGAAATATTTTTGAAAAATAATAGATTGTTTTATAATCGAATGAAATGTGACGAAAAATTTAAGGAAACTTTTTTTGAATGGCAGAGTTTATACTTTTATCAAAATGACGTTTCTATGGACACGTTGTCACAAATCTCCACACAATCTGTTTATGAGCATGCGCACTGTGCACTGAAGATTAGCAAGATTTTCTATTCGCGCGAAAGTAGTGACAATTGGTTTGGAACGAATTGAAATCTCTTAAAGAAATAATTTAAAAAAATGTCAGGAAAATCAAAAGCATTTACAAAAGAAGAAGAACTTCTTCTTCAAGATTTCTCAAGAAATGTATCAACAAAATCTTCAGCTTTATTTTACGGCAATGCTTTTATTGTTTCGGCAATTCCCATCTGTGAGTATATATTCTTCACAAGTTTATAAATATTATTTATATTATTATTTTATAAATGTATGAATTTTATTATGAATTCCATATATGTTTATATTATATAATTTTATTAAATAAAATAATTATATAAAAACTATAATTTTTTTTTAAGATAACCTCTATTTTTATATTACAGGGCTTTTTTGGAGAATTCATTTGATCGATATCTATGCCAATTTAATTTCCTTTGTTTTAGTCACATTAGCGAGTACATATACTCTTGCTCTTGCATACAAAAATACAAAATTCGTGTTAAAACATAAGGTATTGTAAATTATTAAGAAAACATTTCATTAACATAGTTATGTTAAAAAAAGTATTCGTATTTTTAGATTTATTTTAAAAAATTAAATATTAAATTAAATATAAAAAAATTATATATTTTTTAGATTGCAGTAAAAAGAGAAGATGCAGTGACAAAAGAAATGAGTAGAAAGTTATCAGAAGATAAAAAAATGAGTAAAAAGGAAAAGGATGAAAGGTAAAAAATTATTAAATACAAGGAATAATATTAGATATATATATATATATATATTTAAAATTTAATATAAAATAATTAAATTTTCAGAATTTTATGGAAAAAAAATGAAGTAGCTGATTATGAAGCAACAACATTTTCAATTTTTTACAATAATGCCTTATTTTTAGCTCTTGTAATTGTATGTTCTTTTTATATTCTAAAGACATTTACACCAGCTGTAAATTATATACTTTCTGTGGGTGCAATGAGTGCATTGTTAGCATTATTATCGACTGGATCTCAATAAAATACATGTTGTAGAAATATATATATATATATGGAATGCATAATGGTAATCATTTAAAATCATCGATACATGTGTGATTCTGCAATTTCATGAGTGAATGAATAAATTTAATAAAATCGTTTTTAATTATAGTAGTTTCATTGATTTATATTGAATTTATACTGATTTGAGACAAAATTATTAAATGTTTTTTTATATAATTTAAATTGTAATTTTAACAGGATATAATAAGTTTATGTCAACTTTATATCAAAATTATACATATTTAATATTTAGATATGAAAATGATTAATAATATGAAATTGCCCAAAAAATATGAAGAAAATCAATCGCTTATCATGAAAAGAATTTCATATGAATTTCAATGATTATTGAAAATTATTATTACGTGGATCGACAATATTTGCATTACAACAGTTCGAGTTATAATTTACCGTCGTTTGCGGCAACTGAATATTTTCGTTCGAATTAATTAAACTGATTCTATTACTGATGACGAATTATAACGGATCGCAGATTGTAATCCATTATATGCAGTCCAACACGACCATTCTAATGCTTTATTTGCTTGTTTAACTTGGACACATGCCAACGTATAACCCGTCGAAAGAAAATCTCTCGCCAAATTGTATATTCTATTCTTATGCAGAAGTGAAAATGCAAACATTCATTTATATCATACTATTATCATTTGCATTTTGTTGCATTAATAGTTGTTATATTTTGTATAATATAATTCGTAATTTAAATTAATATTTGTTGAAATATAATATTTAAAATTCTTGTATTTTAGAAATGAAAGATTTATAAATTTATGTTTATTAGAGCATTTAGTATGTGTATATCACGGAATAATTTTGCAAGGTTGTTATAACGTGAGAAATTCATATTGGCGCAATTGTAGCTATGCATTTGGCAAAAACATATCAGTTTCCTTGTTTGATTTATGTCGCCACGTGATATTCGCGTAATTTTCACAATATTCTTTGAATAAACTGCGATTCAATTATTGCATAGGAAACATTAGAAAATTAGAGCCTACCAAAGCTTAGAATCCCTCAACAGCTAGATTAAACATTCGACAATTACTCTGTTCAATAATAAATAATAGTTTACAAGATTTACTGCAACATATTATTCAGTTGCATATATTTTGGATCTTTTCCAAATCTCAAACTACATTCTCCAGATAACCCGTTGATTGTTGCGCGAATCCAATCCTTTATTATTCGGCAACAATTATCAATAACAATCATCTTATTAAATATTTTATTACAAATCGTGACCAACGTTTGCCATTATTGATGGAATCTTTCGAGGAAAGATATAGTCTTGAGTTTTAACGCGCAATGAGTTTTCTATTGCTCGTTCGGTTCGCGTTTTAGCATTTAACAGACGAATCGGTCAATGTTATGCGATTTTATGTGCTGCTGGATTTCTATTCAAAATAATTACATCATGCACCCAGAAAACTAACCGTTTGATTTGAATATAATATGCGTATACAATCAAAATTTGAAATCTATGCAGCACAAAGAAGTTGAGCAGCGTCTTAATATGAATATAAGAAATTTTTTAATCACTTTATAATCCGCGATTAATTCAAATCTATTCATAATCTTAGAATTATAGCGAGCCTGTTAAAGATTCAAGCACGAGTTTTTTAAATTTTGAAATTTTTTCACGATCAACATTTCGAACGATCGAAATTTCAATCGTCATCTTTCAATTAATCGAAGCAATGCAACGTTACTCTCAGATATAATACGCTGTAACATTTTGATATTCGTAACAAGATCTTGTCTCGATTCCAAACCATAAGTTCCACATGAATTTTTATGCCTTTGTCGTTCTTCCGTGGCTTACGCAAATCGCAAAATTTTCATTCTCTATTTTCGTACCAATGCAGCAATATCGTTCTCCTCTTTTTAAAAAGACGTATACGCGCATAGTCGTCTCAATGAACAAGACTCGAGTGAATATGTTGCTCCAGCGGGTGTCTAAAATTAAAAAGGAATCCATTCCGTCACATTTCTCCGCCGCCTTCCTCCGCTTCGTAATTTCAATCTTAAATTATTTACAACGGTGCACTTTCCTCGTAAAAAAAAAAAAATTCTCGCTCCTCTTTTATGATCCGTTTACAACAACAACAAAGGCGGCGACAAAAATTTTTCTTCTTTTCCTTATTCCTTCCAGATTGTCAATTAAAGCAATTTATAATATACAATAAGTCTTCGATATTCTGCCAATTCCGTAAATTTACATTTAGATTGAAGCACAAATTAATTTGATCTTCAAAATTATTCGATCCATAATTCCAATCTCGATCTACTTAACCTCCAAAATTATTCTGTCCAAGATCACTGGAATAGAAAAAAGATGCGATGATTCATGATGCATACGAGTATCACAATCGTACGATTGCGATAAAAATTAATTTTAAAGATACGGGAAGAAAGAGGGAGAGCGAGATGGCTGGAACGTCGAGAGACGAAAAGACGGCCCTGATTTCGAGCCTCGCGGCACCGTCTGCATCCCAGAAATAGCGCAAGCGCCTTTCCAAAAGCTTTAAGGCCCGTGAACAAACGTATAGAAGGAGCTCACGATTGGCTGGAGGTTGCGGGGTGCGGTCCGGCATCGCTACGCAACCGCTATATCCTCGTTTTCGAATATTACCGCGACGATGGCCGTTCCTCGTGACAGTGTTCGACAGACAGCAACCATACCATCTACCAGTTTCTAGATCACGTAGAGAACAATTTCTCTTTTCGTCGCGAGTACAACAATCCAAGTTCGCGACTTTTTCCACGACGATTTTTTTTCGTCGTATTTCGACAATTGTTGTCCAGCCGAAAGTGTTTCTTAAGTCTTCTCATCTCTTTAAATAAATTAGCTTGTTAATAATAAAAAAGAGAGAGAGAGAGAGAGAGAGGAAGAGAGAAAAAGAGAAAGTAAAAGATAAAAAAAAGTAAAAAAAAAGTATAAAAGTAAAAAAAGAGAATCGCGCCACCATGGTATGTTCTATTGATGATATCGTAAGTCGTCGCCCTGGTAAACATACACGTTTTCTTCTTGTACATTCTCTCTATATTTATTTATTGTATTTTTTTCTTTTCTTTCTTGGTTTAATTCATCACTGTGCCTCGCCTTATCTCTGTGGTTTTTCTTCACTCTTCACTCTTCACTCTTGTCTTGTAATCGTCGGACGAATTGGAATTTCGAATTATTTTATTTGATCGAGGGAATATATATATATATATATATACTATATTGAAAAATTTTTCTTGTTATAAAAGAAATTGATTTTTCTTTTTATATATCGATTACCATATTATTTTTATTTCACTTTTATTCCAACGTAAGAATTTAAGTAGTTTTTTAATTTTAAAAGAAATCTTCTGTTCCGCGTGGAGAAAAGATTTTTTTTTTTTTTGTGCGTCTTCCGTTAAAGTTGGAAGAGACTCCATGAAAGATGGAGACGTGTTAATTTTGAGACGTGATTCTTTCGAGAAAAGAAATTCGAGATGCACCTCATTTGTTTCGTTTTACACGTATTAAACCATCAATCATCCATCATTTGCTTTAGGAGTTAAATTAATAATGGTTTGAAACACCAATTCCTCCGCTTCCGCTGCAGTATGCCTGCACCCACTATTTTCTTTCTTTTTTTTTTTTTTTTTTTTTTTTTCTTTATTCTTTTTTCTTTTCTTTCGTATAATATCTTTTCTCGCCTGTTCTGACTTTTGTTTTAGTATTTTTTTTTATCTGTCTAAACAGTAACAATGATCTAACAATCGATTAAAATCGGGAATTATTATGGTCCAGAGATGCGAGGTCGTGGAAACGTGATTGTTTCTTACATGGCGAACTTTCTCGGACCTTTCTTTTTTCGTGTTGATTTATTCTTTAAAATAAAATCGAATCATATGTATATATATAAATATATATATATTTATATATATACATATATATATATATATATATATACGTGATATTTATCGTATTATACGATACGAGGAAAATTAGAAAGAAAAATTATTGAATAAAACGAATGAAATCAACAAGGAAAAAGGAACACGGCCCGATGTCCGACTATTCACGATCGTTTCTACTATATTCAATCATCGTAAAATTATTTCTTTTTTTTCCGGTTAAATTCAACTGTAAGATAAAAAGAATAATATTTGATTGAGAAAAAAAAATGCACGAATTTTCAAAAAAAAAAAAAAAATCATTAGTTAACCATGCACGTCTATTTCGAAATCTCTTCAAAATTAATTTTAATAAAGTAACGGAATGTTTCTTCATCTCACAAATGTTTAGACATGATCGATATTAAGAACGATTCACAATTAGAATTTTCTTTCTCTTTTCCGATCCCTGATATTAGAGATATCAAATTTCATCTTTCTCTGTTCGCAGGCCGACGAACTTCCCCCTGAACAAATTGCTGGTACGTATCAAAATATTAAAAAAAAAAAAAAATATTAACTCTTAACGTTCGATCAATTTTAACCAATCATCGTTCATCATTAAATATCAAATTCCATCATCTTGCAAAAAAAAAATATAAAAAAAAAAAAGAAAAGAAAAATCGTAGAAAATTCGAGAAAAGAAAAAATTCAAAAATAAAAGCTTCGAACATCGGTCACGATACCACCACCGCCTCGGCGCACCATTCTTGGTATTTCAATCGCGTCGAAATCGTATCGTGTTTACTGGACACGGGCGCGCTAAATTTAATCGGGAGGCCCGATGTTCCTTCGTCACGTTTCCCTTTCGCCCGTTTCCTGACCCTTCTGCCTGGCGAACAAGGGGGCTCGTTCAATCGTTCCGGAAGATCCCGCGCCGATGTAACCGAACCGTCTATCTTTAGGTACACTCACTGTTCATCGTTTTATGTCGGAAGCCAACTACGTCTCGTGTCCCGGAGGAAATCGGCCTCTGTTCGTATGCCAACTCTAGAACAAAGAAACTCTGTATTTACGGGAACCGTGTAATCTCGTTGTTTATCGAGCAGCTTAGAGACAGCGAGAGAGGAAAAGAAAAAAAAAAAAAAAAAAAAAATTTTTTTTTTTTTTTCCTCCCTCGCTTTTTTAAAGCCGTAAAATTTTGTAAAATGTTTGTTTTAGGAAGTTTTTACGCAAAAGAAAAAAAAAATTTTTTTTTTCTTCTGCGTAAAAACTTCGTATAGCATACATTGTACGAAGTTATACGACTTGAAAACAGGGAGGGAGAAAAAAAAAAAAAAATAGAAAACATCGTGTTTTATAGGAGGGAAATTTCCAAAATATATATTGGGAACGAATTTTCATTAAAAACTGATGATTAATTCTTGTTTCTTGATCTTTGAACTTGATTTTTAACACTTCATCCTAATTTCATGTTCTCTTTTTTAAAGACTTTATACATTACAAATTTGTTTCTTTTTTTACTTTTATTAAAATAACTTGTCGATGTAGAGGTATCTGCGATTTCGATTTTTTTTTTTTCAAACTTTAAACAGGAAAAAAAAAATGAAAACAGAACAACGAATAAACAGGTCAGATAAGTTATCTAGACGCCACGTTCCTAGAGTTTATTTATGCTTCAATTCGATCGGGGGCAGCCAGTATAGGCTGCCTATGTATAGCTACAGAACCGCCTTAGTATGATGAGAAGGTATCGCGTGACGATTCGATCGGAGGGAATCGGATTGGTAAAAATAGAGGAAAGAAATTTCTAATAGAATGAAAAAATAGAAGCTCGTAATGTTCCTCTGGTTCTAAAAAATGAAATATTCGAATTATAATAACGCGACAAAGACAATTGTCTTCTAGTAAATGTGTATAGATTTTTTTTTTTAGTTTTTCATCGAACTTAATAATATTCAGCTGTTGATTATTAAAAACATTTTTTTTGATTAATGTAAAAAATTACTTGTCTTCTGTATAATGAAAATAATAAGAAACATTTTTTTTTTTTAAAAAAAGATTACTAGAAGGTCAATAAAAAACAAACTATCGCATAAATTAGTTTTACACCAGCCGGTCGACAACGATAAATAAACATTCTAACTAGCATGAACGATGGTGCATCAAGCCAAATAAGCTTTGAGCCAGAATTACGAGCGAAAGGGCATTAACATCGGTTTCTAAATTCGTAACTGTAGTCGTAGACAGCTTTCAACGCGATAAAATAACACTTAAGATTGATCATATTTTTCTTAAAAAATTTTTTCTACCTTTATTTTTCAGTTCTTCGCAAAGCGTTCGACAGCTTTGACAGGGAGAAGAGTGGTAGCATTCCCACTGATATGGTGGCTGATATTCTCAGATTGATGGGTCAACCTTTTAACAAGAAAATTCTCGACGAATTAATTGAAGAAGTCGATGCCGACAGTAAGTAGTTCAAATCCAATATTGATCAAACGTTATTGATCGTGATATTTAAAATTATAATTATTATGATAATTTAAGATAGATATTATAATTGGTATAATAAAAGAGTAAATTAATAAATTTCTGAATGAAATTTTACTTCTTTCTTCATAGAATCTGGACGTCTTGAGTTTGAGGAGTTTGTTACGTTGGCAGCGAAATTCATTGTTGAAGAAGATGCAGAAGCATTAGAAAAAGAACTTCGAGAAGCTTTCAGACTCTACGATAAAGAAGGTAAATATATATTTGTCTGTATAATTTTTATTTATAACAATGTAATCTTATTTTATAACTTTATCTTACTTTTCTTTTCATTATCTTGCATCTTTTTGTATTGCTTTATAATTTGTTTTATATTATGGAGAAAATATAAAAATGTAGCAAAAAAATGAAAGATTAAGTTTAATCATATTATTTGAATCAAAGAAATTTTTGTTGAAATTTTTCTATTTCAATATTTTTTTTCTACTATTTTTTCAACTTACTTTTGACACTAATTTTTTATAAAATTTATTTTTTTTTTTATTAAAATATTAACAACGGATAAATCATTATATATACTCACTATAATCATTTGCGATTTTCGATAAATTAGGGATTGAAATAATAAACAGAATAAGAGAAAAATGACGCAAAATAAGAATAAAAAAGATATATTAAACGGCCGAGAATAGCCAATTCTCCGAAATTTGCTGCGTAAAAACAGTACCGGTCTCCGTTTCATTTTATGGGAATGAAAGCCGACCGAATTTGAGAAGACTTATGCCTCCGGGAATACGGCCAAGAAATGGGCTCGTTTCGTCATCGAAGTCTCCATGAATTACGATCGAGCCAAAAATTTTTAGATGTACATATATTAATGCGATTATTCGTTTAAGATTTTATCCTCTTCATTAATAGATAATAATAAATCATCTTTTTCAATTTTATTATTGAAAGATATTGTTGATACTTAAACAGAACACTTTGTTATAGGAAATGGTTATATTCCGACTACATGCTTACGTGAGATCCTTAGGGAATTGGACGATCAATTAACAGATGAAGAACTGGATATCATGATTGAGGAAATCGATTCTGATGGATCTGGTACTGTTGATTTTGATGGTAAGAAAAAATATAATAAATTAATAAGTATTTTTAAGATAATTGAATTTATTTAATTTGATAGGTCATACTTATCGATTCGAAACTATTCTTATTATGATCGATATTATGAAAGTATTTTTAATTATCACTATTTCAATTCTTGATAAATGTATTCATAAAAATATAGTTAGTAATCAATTAAATAGTAATAAAACATTTGTTATCATATTGAAGAAGTTGTATATGTTGTCTATTGAATGCTTCTTCAGCAATATACATTGATGCGAAGTTTATTGATATATGCATGTACATAAATATGTACATTTTCGATATTATCGCACTTAATAATATATCACTATTTATGTACTTAGTTAAAAAATCAACATAATGTTTTAAAATTTTGAAAGTTTTTATTTATCAAATATTTTTTATTTCGATAATCCATTTTTTTTTCTTATTAAATATTTTTTTTATCTTCTGTTTAATATGAAAGTTACTAAAATAGAATTTGCATAAGATTATTCGGTATATTCAATGTTTAGAATATTAAATCATAATCTAATTTTATGTAAAATCACTCAATTTTTTAAATTTTCTAATGATTGCGAATTATAATATATTTTTATCCTGGTATAACCACTCCAACTTTAATACAGAAATCCTGGCATCTTCTTAGAACAACAAACAAAATGCATTGCGTATCAACAATAATTTATCTTTGTACAACATTGCCAATAGTCACAAATAAAAATGTCTCAAATATGTCCATGGACATATATAAGAGATGATTATATAGTTGTTTACTTTTGTTTGAATCAATTACAAGCTATATATTAATATTTTTCTGATATATATTACAAACATATTCACTATTCTCTAATTGTTATATAAAATTGCTATATAAAAGAAAAAATAAAATATTTTTAATTTTTTCAATATAATATTCAAAATTAAAAAATATTTATTTATTTTTTTAAATAAAACAATTAAAAATATAACTAAAAATTTTATTTGTATTTGATTTTTGGAATTTAAGCAATTAAAATGTTTTGTTTCAGAATTCATGGAAATGATGACCGGAGAATAAATATTCTTACATGTTGATGATTCGTTACGATTCAAAGACAATACAAGTGCGACGATTACATTCAACTCTCAAATTATCTGCGTGTCTTTTAAAAAAAAAACAAAAAAAGTTACAATGCAAAAAAGAACGGTGCCTAAAAATGTGCAAAGGTTATGTCTTCCAACGTTTTGACGCGTCTTCGTTTGTTGGCCATATCTCGGGACGATTTAAATGTATGGCTTCAGTGTCATGGGAATGCGTCTACAGATTTTTCTTCTATTTTAACTAGTACTTTAACTTAATTTTTTCGTACGCAAGTTGTGATTATTGTGTATTGTAAACGTAATAAAAATCACGAGTTCCAATACATTTGCATCGCGCCTATTAAGTTTTTCATGGACAGTATTTATTTGTTGTTAATAAAACGCTATTAAAAAGATATATGTTGAAATTTATTTTTCTTAATAAAAGTTATTAAAATAATAATTTGCTTATTTTAGTAGTTTTCAGGAAAAAACAAAATCAAATGATTGATTGCCTAAACTTTTTATTTCTTTAACATTTGATTTATAATCACAATAATTTGAAATTTCTTCATAATTGACATGTCAATAGTCATAAACGTAACATAGTATAATATTTTTAAAAAAATAGAGTTGCTAACAATAGACTAGAATAACTATAATAGTGGCACTAATAAACTATAAAGTTTTACTGTAAATTTGTTCTTAGAATCTTTGAAGTTCTCTAATTTCTCGAAAGATCACTCGCTAAACAAATTTTATTAGAATATATTATTAGAATATATATGTTAATGCATCATAAGAGAGAATCAAATATTTGAAAATAATGTATGACTTAGAATATTACTCGCATAAATGTAGACTAGACTATACAATCAGATATAAGAGATTATAACTAGTTCAATTAGGACTAAAATTTTTTGTTTTCACAAAGAATTTTCATAGAGAACTTTTATTGATGATTTCAACTATGTTTTAAATTTTTTAATATTATATCAGAGCAATAATTCCAATATTTCATTAATTTTATTCGTGCAGTTGAGCTATCTTACTTCATATATACTAATTTATATTTATCTCTATCAGGGTACTTGGAATGATTTTATATACTTCCAATGGTCCTCACATGCTTAAAATGATAAACATTTTTCTTTTACATATACATATATATATATACAACGATTTTTAAATTGTGATGTAATATTGGTTTATATATTTTTTTATCTTCTCTGTATCTTTTTTTTTAATCAGAATAAATAGTAATGTTTACTAGAAAGATTAAAACGGGAAAAATATAATCTCATGCACTTAAAGTTCTGCGAATTATGTGTGCGTCTTTGATATATTATTGGCTGAGCAAAATATTTGCAAAATAGTATTAGAAAAATAAAGAAATTTTTTGATCGGTAACTTGATTCTTCGTCATTCTTCGTCATTGTACGTACCGGAACCTTATACAAGAGTTTGCAAATCATCATCCTCCAAGTTTTTATTGTCGGAGGGCGACGATAAAGGTCACATTTTAAACAAATGTGGAAATTCATTGCTAATTTCACGCACCGATTGTTGATCTTCTTGACTCTCTCCAGTTTCTTCACAGAATATTCTATAACAAACATTTTTTCATTATTATTTTAATAATTATGATTAAAATAAAATCATAACAAATACTGACCTTGTAAAGCATTTCAAGAGATCTTCTGAACGATATTTATGTTCATTATAGCTCGAAGTACGTAATACTCTTCGACATAATTCCAAATATTGTCTACGCTATAAAATAAAAAATTGTATGTTTTTTTCTATATTGATTCTATATTGATAATAAAATTTTGTATATTTTTCAATACCTTATCACCGGGAAACATATCGTATAATTGACGCAATATAATATCGATTAAAACAAATACATCATTTGTATAGAAGAGGCCTGCTGTGACATCGTTGCTAAATAGGTCGATAAATAGTTTTAATACAGAATGAGGTGGCGACGGTTCATGATCGAATATTCGCACAGGATCCTCTGTAATAGATCATAGGTTCGCTGAAATTTACTTATTTTATGTAAAATACGTCTTATTTTGTTTTACCTTCTCTATTAAATAAAAGTAAGATCTTTTCAGTAAAATTTTTTGCCACTGTTCTTTCCTTTAACGCATTCAAAACTATATTTTCTGAGTTAGTGAATTGTAAGTTGTATGATAATATTAAATTTACAAACAAATCTGGAATTTGATCTTCCAAATCCATATCAGGAGGATTTTCAATTAAATCCAAAATAAATGTTATAAAATCCGGACCTAATTGCTCTATAATAAAATTTAAATAGAATTATATTTTGTAACAAATAAAAAGGAAGGTGGGAGAAGTAGGATAAAAATACAGCAGATATAACACATTACCTACTTTACTCACCCAAATGTGTAACTGGCATAGGTTCACCCATTGAAAAAATCATAGTAAGTAATAATGAAGAATAATTTAATTTTGTAACATTTCTGGAATTACTTCTCATATCTCTATTGAAAAATACATATTAAGTTGTTAATCAAATATTATATGAATATAATGTACTAAACATTACCTTGCTAATTCCATAGGTAATATACTATTTAACATTATAGTTAAGATAACAGAATCTAAACTACACATTACTCCAAACGATTGCAAAAGTAATTGTCTAATAGTCCATCTTGGTTCCATTTGGTAATATTGTATCAGTATATTAACTCCATTATATTGATTCTGTTGTAAAACATATCTAGATACATTTGCATCTGCATTGGTCTGTAAAATTAATAAATTATATAATTTATTTGAAAATAATATTACATTTTTTTTAATGTAATATTTAACATACCAATATAGAAGTAAGTTCCTTTATATAATCAACAATAATAGATTCATCTTCATAAAGCATCCAATTTCTCTGTTGAGAATCTTCTTTACAAGAAGTAAGCTCTGTAAAAATTACTTTCAATCTATTAGCATCATATGTTTCCTCTATGCTCATTTGTGATACAGTAAATGGTGTTTCTAATTGATGCAATAATGCATCAAAATAATGGCTCACATTTTGAGGCAACAATTGTTGCAGGCCAGAAACAACTACTGTTACTGCTACTTTTGACATTTCATAACTTAATTGAGTATTCCTACGTACTTGGTCAAGTAATTGATAAGCAGTATGAGAGTTAATATCACATAATGAAGTTTTTTTCTTTATAGGTGAACTAATAGGGGTATGTTGAGAATTACTCTGAGAAGGACTTTTACGAATTTCTGTTTGAATTTTTTGTGTCTCAGAAGAAGATTGACGTGAAAGAGATTGTACCCTTTGGTCATTTATAGATGTACGTTGACATTGTGGAACAACTGGTGCTTCTTCTTTCCCTATATTAGAATGCATAGTTGTCTGTGCTGTCATGTATGAAGTATTACTCTGAACAGTACTAATATCTCCATCTTGAGTATTACAAACAAGCGATGAACATATTTCTTTAGGTGTTGTGTTTCCAAAATCAGGAGGCATTGGAGCTTGTTTCTTAGGTTTCTTATTAGTTTCTGCTTGTCTCTTTTTTTCTATTAATCTCAAAAGAAGATCTTGTTTGTCTAAATGCAATCCAGTCTGTTTTTTAGTTTCAGTTTTCACATTTTCTATACAATCTTCTAGAAATTCAATCAATATTTGAGATGGAACCTAAAAAATATTTAATTTTTAATCTTTTTTAGATTTTCAATTATTTATTATAATAATTTCATTACCTTTACAGTGGTGACGTAATTCGAGGGGATATATCCAATTTGACCGTCCTTATTAACGACTTGCCACCAATTTCTTTGTTTAGTATTGCTCTGATATAAAATAAAATAATCGCCCTCTTGAAAGCTGAGGGTTTTTGCGAATGTAGCCTTGAAATCGTAGAGAGCTTTAAGCACTTCATAATTCTCTATTAAATGATTGATAAAAAATATTAGATAAAAATATGCAGAAATTGATAACTGCAGAAAAATCGATTATCCGACTTACCTAACCTCATGGAATTGTCACCCATGATCACGTATTGAAATGGAAAGTGATATTTGTTCTCAAAGAGACAACGCCCAGGTGAGAAGTAAACGGGCGGAGAACCGCCTACCTCCGTTCACTAATTTCACTTTCATTCCTGCTCGACATATTATTTTTCTACGGTGTCTTTTTTTGTTGGCTAACTATATAGATGAATTCGAGAGGGCCCTCTATATCGTAAGATTGGCATAAGCCGAATGTGAATGATGCTAAATTGAAATAGCAATATCTATGATACGAAGACTTCTCAACGCATGGGCAGATTAAAATTTTGCATATATACCTCTATATCTATAAGACCGTTTCAAGATATGTTGAAGTTAGCTCAAATAAAGATAGCAATATATTTTTTAAATATAATATAGCAGTGAAAAAATTGAAATTGTATTTAATTTAATTATATTTGGGTATTTTTAAATACCCAAATATAGATATCGCGAAAAGAGATTTTAAAAGAGAATTATCAAATAATCTTGTTCTTTTACAAAAAGGATTATCTTGAATCAATTTATAACATAAATTTCATTAAATTACTTGCACATTATAATCGATTGAAATTACTCAGTAGGTAATAAAGTTATAAATTTGAAACTAAAATATAGTTTTCGCAATATCTTTTAACCTGAAATAGAAATTGCAATATAGAAGAAATTCTAAATCGAACCATACTTTACATTTAACGTGATAAACCATACGAATTTCGTAAAGAGCAATAATCTGGGTACTATCCAATTCCAATTATAATGTTCTATCATATAATATTCGGATTTCAAACGTAATTGGTAAAACGATAGGGTAAGAATATTAGCGACAGTGAAATAATCAATAAAATTAATATTTAACACTATTAGTAGAAATTTACATATTTTATGGCTGTTCATAAACAAAAAATTCTTTATATATCATTTTGTGTATATTATAGAACGTGTGAAATAAATTTATTATTGTATCTAAAGAAATTTTGTGTGAAATAACATGAGCTCGTAATGTATTATCTGAAAGATGTAATTGTAAACAAACATCAGTTCAACTTTACTTAACTTAATAAATTTTAAATTTATGTTAAAATGATTATAATATAATATATATAATATTTAGCTGAATTAAAATTTTATATTAATATGGCAAATAATTTGCTTATTAAATGAATGTGTCGTGAAAACACGTTACAATTCATGGATTGTTTTAACGAAAGTAAGTACTACTTTTTTTATAATAATTAATTATATTTATATATTATAAATTATTTATTATATTTCTTAATCATTCAAAAAATTATATTATCAAAACATAACCTTTATTATTAAAATATATACAAACAAATGCATTGTTGTTCGATAAAAAAAATAATAACATTGTCTAAATTTCTTTTTTATAATTATAAAAATTATAATACATTAATTACAGCATTTTATTGAAGATATTATCCGTCACGATGCCAGGCAAAATAAAAGTGAAAATACTGGCGGGTCGCAATCTGCCAGTAATGGATCGTTCTGGTGATACGACGGATGCATATGTCGAATTGAAATTTGGCAATATAACATTCAAAACAGATGTATGTAGAAAATCTCTTAATCCTCAATGGAATTCAGAATGGTACAGATTTGAAGTTGATGATTCTGAACTGCAAGATGAGCCATTGCAGATCAGATTAATGGACCATGATACTTATTCTGCAAATG
The DNA here is from genome assembly GCF_000469605.1 of Apis dorsata. Taxonomy (NCBI): domain Eukaryota; kingdom Metazoa; phylum Arthropoda; class Insecta; order Hymenoptera; family Apidae; genus Apis; species Apis dorsata. The sequence goes on along the minus strand of NW_006263671.1, from coordinate 678,182 downwards.
ATGCAATAGGAAAAGTTTATATAAATTTAAATCCATTATTGTTACCTGGTGTTCCTCCTACTGTTAAAAATATTTGGACATTAGAAGCTGCAATGAATACCAATGCTGGATCTCAGAGTGGTATATATTTATTTTTTACGTTAAAAGGTTTAATTAAATTTAACAAAATTTTATTTCAGGTTCTGTTATGACTGGATGGATACCAGTATATGATACAATGCATGGAATTCGTGGTGAAGTTAATATTATTGTTAAAGTAGAATTATTCTCTGATTTTAATAAATTCAGACAATCCTCCTGTGGAGTACAATTTTTTTATTGTAAAAATATTTATTGAATATTAAAAATTATTTTTTTTATAATATAATTATATTATATTATATAATATAATTCTTCCAGCACCAAATATACCTCATGGATATCATACTCAAAGTATACATGGTTTTGTAGAAGAATTAGTTGTTAGTGATGATCCTGAATATAAATGGATTGATAAAATAAGAACACCTAGAGCGTCAAATGAGGCAAGACAAACATTATTTTTTAAATTGAGTGGAGAAGTTCAAAGAAAAATTGGATTGAAAGCTTTAGATCTTGGTGGAAATGCTGTTATTGGGTAAATTAAAGATATAATACTGAAATATTAATTAAAGTTTTTATTAAAGTTTATTAAAGTTTTATTAAAGTTTTTATTACTTTTTCTTAATTAGGTACTTACAAAATTTTGATTTGGAAGGTGAATCTGGTATTGTAGCTCGAGGTATAGGTACAGCTGTTACACTTGTGAAATTGCAAGATACTTTAAATCTTCCATCTGATAATATAGAAGAGTAAGTATATGTAATACTGTTTGTTATATTGCATTTAATTCAATCTTTTGTAGATCAGTTCTGCATCAATTGTGATCTAATCCTGACATTTTTAAACTTTAAGTGCTTCTATAATATAATGCTAAAAATAAAATATATTAAAATGTTCTGTGTTGTGAATCATAATGCTGATTATTTAATCTGAGAAATGAAGTTTATCTTGTTGCACTTTTTGTAGAAATTTTTATTATATTGCTTGTTATTAACTAAGTGCATGTAAAATATAGCTCTAAATATTATTTTAAGATATTAAAATATTAATTATTTTATTTTTTTTATAGTGATATAGTTATTAAATTTTTATTACTTAAAAAAGAGTTTTTTAATGTTATATTTCATATTTATTGACTAATATATATTTATTATTTCATTTCTAAATAGTTCAAAGTCTGATGCGTTTATGTATAAATGAATAAAATGATTCTGATAATTTATATATCACTGGCATATAATTCAAGTGCATTAGATCTCATTTCAACTTCTATTGGGTGTCCTATGTCTTTAAAACTATTACTTACATCAAAAAAATATAAATATTTTAGAATTTTTATCTTTATTTCTATATTCTGTTTACATAATTTATTATTTATTTTAATAAAAAGAAATTTCATTTCTCGATGAGTTTGCCAGTGTACAGATGTAGACTATAAAAGTTGCAATAATATTTTATAAACTTCTAATCAACCTATCATTTTTTTAGGACACCCGGTATATAGAAGCTAGATCGAGGTCTGATGCGCGTGCATTAAAGCCAGGACGAAGTGTATAGAAAACGGAGCACTACAATAGACTGGAATAACTAGGTATGCTACACGCGCATCCAACTTTGATCATTAAGAGATAAAAAATTATAATCGCTAATTAAATGAAAAATATTGGAATTTTCATACAAACTAATTAGGTTTTCTTGTTTTTATCTATTTGCATGTGTCTATATAGGGCATTATTTTCACAACACAAAGCACGAAAGGAACATGCAGGATTCGATGAGAATATGCCGCTATATCCCGTTACTCCCACAAATATCCTTAATCCTTTTTCTGCAACACGAACCACGCGCATAAAGGATAATTTGTCTCATCGTTTAAAATTGTCCAAAAGTCCTCGACGAAAATTTGTATGTCCTTGTCGTAAATTAAACACTATAAGATCTATTGAAAACTCATCAAAATTAAATGATGTAAAAAAAACCACAATTTCGTATCCAATTTTAATTGAATCGATCGTTCAAGATCCATCTATAAGAATGATGTTAGCATTGGAAGATGAAAGAGGTGAAAATACAAAAAATATATTGGATGTTCGTAAAAATTTGAAAAGATTATTCAATACAAGTGATACAGAAAAATCTAATTCTCGATTAAACAGTTTAACTGGATCTTCTATTATAAATATTAAATATCCAAAAAAAGAAAAAATATTTAAGGACAATACAATTAAAACAGGTGTGACAGCTCTGATAAAGTCAATACATAATATACCCTTAGAGAATGTTAAAGAAAATCATCAATCGATGACATATTCTATGTGTGATAATACAAAAGAATGCATTGATAAATATAAAGAAAATATTGAAAATAAAGAAGAGTTTAAAAATGAAACTTATAATATAACATCGAAAACACAGATGAAAAACGAACATGAATCTTCATTTGAAGAAAATACATCTAGTTCTAATAGCTTTTCAGATGAATCTTCGATTGATAGTGCTAGTTATAATATTTTAAATGATTCGAAATTTTCAACTGAAGAAGAAATAGAAGCTATGAATAAATTTAATAAATTTTGTGGAGCTAATACATATCCTCCATTAAAAAAAAAATTGTCACAAATACGATTGCAGAAAACAGATAGTGATATGTGTCCTCTTTATAAACGAAGTACATCTTCACTTACAAAATATCTATCTGTGCATCAAATATTGACACATAATGTTAATTTTACAATTAATTCGGAAAATAAAAAAAATTATACCCAAAAGACAATAACATTTTCTAATAAAGATAAGGAAAATGAAGAAATTCTACAAACTTTACAACAAAATACCGATATCTCGCAAGATTTCAATTTTGCACTTGCAACGAGTACGCCTACAGAAATTCAATCTCCTTTTTTCTCAAAAGTTCAAGAACCTGATTTTTCGGTTATTGATGCAGCAAAAAAATTAACTATTTTTGTTACTGATTCTGAAAAATGTGATAAATTTAAAGAATGCAATAAAATTTCTATAGTAGAAGAATCTGAACATACTTCAACGGATGCAAACAATACGAAAGATGATGAATTATTTTATGCTGATAATTCTGAAGTATCAATACCTACATATTCAATGCTAAATAACATTAAGAATAAAAATAAAATAGAAATGCACAAACAAATTGATAAAGACCAGAAATTTCCTTCTGTAATTGAACAAGTGGATAAAATCACTTTGCAAGATTCTTTTAAAAATAAACAACATTTTGAAAGATTAGAGGAACGTGAAATATTAAAATTGACTTTATCAACACAGTCACTTCCATCATTACAACAGTATCAATTCTCTACTATAAAATCAAATAAAGAAGATATAAATAAAAAATTAACTCCAGAAGTTATGTTAAAAACTTCATCTAGCATTGAAAGTTTGATACAGTCTTCCGGTAATGAAATTTTTTATTTGATGCATAAAAATAGACAACGACGTATGTTAGATTTAATTAAAATAATTGATACGAAAATGATGGTACATTCGTCTCATCATAACGATAATGATAGTTATTTAAGGAAGAAAAAACGAAATAAATTATATAATAGAAATTTTAATTCTCGGAATTTATGTCAAAATTTGCATAATCAGTTTTTAAAGAAACGTTTTCAAAATAACAAACATGCAAAAATTATGCGCGTGCCTTCGTTTTCTAAAGATTTTTTTTTAAATAAATCTGTATCTACATTAATTACACCTGATACCTCTTCCTATAATTCCTCTCTCGAAAGTATAATCATTCATGATCCATTAGTTCAATCACATTTATGCAGAACAACTGAATCATTTTCTTCAAGAGATAGTTTCATAACCAAAAGATCTACAGTCGATCTATGCGACGTTTCTACAAGAGAATTAATTTTAGATACTCATAGCAATAATTCATTTAAAAATAATAATAATATTATAGAACTGAAGCAACTAAAGCCAAAAGATACTAACTATTCAATGTTATCTACATCTGTAGATCATGTGGTACATGAGAATCATAGCATTTGTAATATAAAAGAAATATTAGATCAAGAATTAACTAATATTACTAACACTGCTAATATAACTTGCAACTCGTATGTGTCCCCTCCTTCCCCCAATCATAGGCAACAAGATGAGGCATCTCTAAGTCCATCTTATCCACTTCCGGCTGTTCCTCCTATGGTCTCAAAAGTATGTCAGTTACCAACAACTAAGGCACAACCCACTGCCTCATTGCATCGAAGATCCAGTGATTCTGATTTGAGCGTTACTCCAAAAGGTAAGCTTTCTTAATTATACATTGATTACATACTATTATTAAAATAAATGCATTTTTCTCTGTTAAAATATTTGAATTATAATTTAATATTATAATTTATATAATTATTACTGATAATACTATGATTGATTTTATTTTAATTGTAAAATCCATTGATTTATAGATAATTTATTATAGATTAAACTTCAAATTACAAGATGACTCATAAAGTGAGTTAAAACTAACAAAGAAGGAATTTTTGAAACAATATATAACAAAATAACATATAATTTCATATAATTCTAATTATAATTAGAAAAAAAAAATTATAAATTATAATAAAATAATTTTTTTTTAAATTTATATTTGATTATATTGAAAGATTTTTTTATTCATTTCTTTCTTTGCCTACTATTTACTGAGTATATTCACTTTATGAGACTTTTTTTTTTTTTAAAAAGTAAACATTTTGTTCTTAGATTAGTTTCTTTTTTTATAACAATTAGAATATTGTAGGCAATTCATTTGGAGCAAATGATAGATCAGTAACTGGATTATTAAAAACATCGACCGCTGTAATACGAACTATGAATCAAGATGCATTTGAAATGCTAGAATATCCATTTATTACAATGCAACAGTATCCATCAGGATTTATTTTGCATATCGGTAAGCATTTCAATTAAATATTTTATTTTATGTTTCTTTACAATTTTATTTTTTTATACAAATAAATTGAATCATAAAGTGTGTATTTTGAGACAGGTGGTCTTGTAAGTTCAAGATCAGTGAAACTTCTTGAAAGAATCAGTAATTTAGAAGAACCTGAAAGTCGCGATGCTTGGTGGAAAGAGGTCAGAATGGAAGTTCGATCGCATGCCAGAGCATTAGCATGTAATGTAGTTATCGGTTATAGAGAGGAAACTAGTATTTGGTAAAAATTAAAATTTAAATTTATTTTATAATGATATTATCTTATGATATTACTTGAAATAAGAGGATTATCTCTTTGTAGCGATGATGTTTGTGTATTAAATGCATACGGTACTGCAGCAATAATCAATCTTCATAGTTCAAACCAGGAATCAGACAATGTTTTTATCAGTAAAGGACAATCAGGATCCGGTGTTAATCCCACGGAAGCAGAACGTGAAAAAGCTCAACAGAAATCTGTACCTGTAAAAGTAGAAAAAAGTGATACAGATACATCTGTACCAAATTTGATACAAACCAGCAAAACAAGGCATATTTCAGAAAGTAGAGATCATGAGATTCAATTTCAAAGCAAATGTAGTCTATGTCATTTGCCATACAATGAAGCAAGCGTTCCATTTCGCGTAAATGTTTCAAAATGCGCCATATGTAAACGTGCCAGAGTACCAGATGTAATGTTTACTACTATAGAGTTACCAGAAAATCTTCTAACGATCGGTCGAGGATGTATCATTCAAGCTACTGCGTGTAAAGCTAAAAAGGATCTTAGAGGAGAATTAAATGCGAAGGAGATATCAGATTGCTTGCCATTTTTAGAATATGAATTACATAGTTTACTCTTAAATAAGTTAAAGGTTAAGGGAATGAATGCGATATTTGGCTTAAAGCTACAAGTTTCTGTTGGAGAACGATTAATTATTGGTATGGCCGTGGGTACAGCTGTTTTTTTAACTGCATTACCTACGCCCTCTATCCCACAAATTGCGTCTGGAAATTCTTGGCATAAAGAAGAGCAATTAGCTGAAATTCAGAAAACTTTAGTTGAAACAGTCAAACAGAACAGAGAGTTTTATCGACTTAAACCTGTTGGAGTAAGTATTATTAATTATTTTTGAAATTAAATAATATAAATAAATTAATTTTTCAGGATATTGAAAATGGACGAGTTACAACTTCTGATACTGACGAATCAGACGATGATTTACCGGATTTAGATTTTAGTGTGGGTCCAAGAGATACTTGTGTATTAGAAGTTGATGATATTGAAGATATGGATAGAATATCGTTATTGATGGATGACAGACCCCCAGAGGATTTCCATGTAGTAAATACTCAAACAATTCCTGGCTTAGATGATTTAGAAATCGTGAGGAATTTACAAATGTTTACTCAAATTTCAAGAACAAAAATTCCTGCTGGACAATTTGCATCAATGCCTTCTAAATTTTTCGCCAGGTTACTGCAGGTATCTTTCTGTTGTTATTTATTTACTAGAATCATTTTTTCAGTTAAAAATTAATTGATTTTTGGTTTTAGTCTGTATATTTTAAATTAAGAAGAATGATTCCTTGTGCCCTATGTGATATGCAATTTAAGTTAGCACTTCCTGAACCAGATGAAATACAATTTACAGTAATTGGTATGGCTCTTGGATTAGGAGATCCAATAAAAATGAATAAATCTAAAAAAAAAATGATAAGCCATTCTGCAAGTAAAGATCAAGTTAAAAAATTAGGTAGAAATCTTAGTTTTAGTTAAATATTTTTAAGTATAGTAATAATTATCATATATAATGAAATTATTATATATTTAGATGATAGTGATATGATATTTAATCTTGATGTGGATCATACAGAAGTTTCATCAGATAATGCATCAAGCAGTAATCTAAATTTAACTACCTTACATAGTATGCCATCACTGAAATCTCGGACTCGTTCTCCATTACGATCCAAAAACATTCATACAACGCGTAGACACAAACATGTAAATATGTTAATAGAAAATGTTAATAGAATAATAGAAGAATTATTTTAGAAAATATAATTAAAATGATTTGTTATATATAGGTGCCTTTAAAAGGAAGATATGGTGTAGATATAACACCTTTGTCTTACCTACCAGGTGGTCGTATAGAAAGATACTTAGGAAATTTAAATTTCTTCTTCATTCGTGAAAGCACATCTATTAGAGAAGTTAATATTCTTGTACATGAATATATATAGAAATTAGTAAATTAATAAAAATTAATAATTTTCTTTCTGATATAGAATGGAGGTCTAAGTGGATTTACCCATAGTTTCGTAATGGAAGTTTTAGCAATTGTTCGCGCGCATATTACAGCTTTGGGAGGTAATGCAATGGTAGCGTTTTTTATGACTAAATGTGTACTTCTTCACAGTCCACATAAAAACCAAGTACGTATAACAATTTTTTTATGTTTTATGTTTCAAATTCGTTTGATCATATGAAATTAAAAGAAATTATATCTTAGGGTCAATGTTTGATAAACGTTGGTGGAGATGTAGTATCTGTATCGTATTTCGCGGATGAAAAGCAATGTGGAGTTTCAAATTGCTGACCCCAACCTCCACATTCTGCACCTCCATAGCTACAACCTTACTCTGAGAAGCAACGTCGAAAATTTGACTTCTCTTTGATCGATGAACTTCATTAGTCGTCTTGGACGGACTTGTATCTCATAATCCCGTGATAGGATAGGGTTTGTAAATATTCGAATTTTTAGTGTACGAATACGATAACGTAGATAAGTTCATGAAATTTCGTACATTTAATCAAGCGGCTTTCATCAACAAAATCGATAATTACAAAACGCACACGTTCGATTAAGCACGATTTTAGAAACATCTTTTAAAGAAATCTAAAAATATGTAGTTTTGGTAATTGGGTGCCTTCCGAATTGTACATAAATTTACAAATAATTCTTTCGTCCAACGAAGTAAATAATTCTTGCAGGTAAATTATATAATTTAGGCATCTGAATGGAATTTAATTTTTTTTTTAATGCAAAAATAATAAAATATAAGTAGGCATTTTAAATTCTGCAAAAAGGTTATGGTGATTGATGTTAATGTGGATAAATGTTAATTTTTTTCGGAAGGTAACAAGAATAAATACTGGTTTGTAAAAATGAATTTGTCACAACATTTAAAGATTTAGCAGATTAAGCTAAATTGATTAGATATTAGAATAATAAAAAAAATTGTACAAGCGTTCTCGATAAAGAGAAATAATTTGTCTTACAATCTTTTAATCTTTTAAGATTGTAGAACACAAAGCTGCATAAGATGTACAAAATTAGAATCCTTAATAATGTATGGCTTAAAAAATACCTTGTACATTTGGATTGTTATGCATGCATCTCTAATTCTTTAAATTTGATCATTGTTTATGTTATATGTTATCGTACTGATTTGTTTTTCATCAATCTAACACTTATTGTGCGAAATTTAAATCACACGATAAATGTAAAATGTGTTTGTTTTTTATTATGACACAATTATGAATAATTCCTTATGTTATAATGTGATTAAATAAAAAATTGTCATCTAATTAAATTTCTTAATTTATCTATTAAATATTGTTTTAAAATATTTTATTTATTTACCTAAAAAAGAAGAAAGAAACTAGGGTTTTTTTATTTTTCAGTGATACAAAATAATATTCAGTTTGTAACTTTATTATAACTTTGACTGTTGAATATTAATAAATGATTAATATACTATAAAATAATATTTAGAATTAATTATTTTTAATATCTCCTAATTATACTTCTTTAATGTTAGAGATATAATTTAAAAATATAAATGCTAATAATAATTTTCTTAAAATATACGATAAAATAAAACTGACTAAAAGCAAAAATAAATAATTTTTTATTAGTCCAAGTTGTTACTGCTTTCACTATTGAATTTATTTATAAGAGAGAAAAGATGAACTTTTTTAAATAATTTCTAAATAAAAGTCGCACGATACACAAGTAACTCGTCGTGATTTCATTAGACACCCATTACTTTTGTATGCTTATAGGAAGAAAAAAGCACAAATTGATATAATATGAATCTATCGAATAAGAATCTCGAAATGGACCTGCAGACATTTTTTTCATAGCTTGAACGATGAATTGAACTGTTTGATTTTTTCATGTGCGAAATATCATTTGCTCGATGTCTAACGACGTCTTCCAAAGCGCAGAAATACATGATCGACATCTTGTCTTTTTACTCCACTGTCTAATAACGGGATGCTCTCGTGAAAGCCTATAAAATATAATTTTTATTACGATCGTTATATTAAATACTTCTTCTTCTTTAATATATATTCTTTTTAATTTAAAACATTATATAAATAATTAAATAAAAGAAACACCTGTTATATGATTTTCCTTGTCATCAATGTAGCTCTCCATTTCTGAACCAAGCTCGTATATCCTGGAAAGTGCGACACAGACTTTGCGGATCCTTGGAGGAAGATCATCAAGGAAACCAGGATTACATTGAGTTGGTAAAGCTGCCAAGACATTGTTGCAGAATATTGCCATGGTCGTCATTGAAAAAAGGATGACAATCGTTGAACCCATCATGCTTGTAAAAAAGTAGAATATGTATTTTTAACATAAATGTACATTATTATTTATAATGAAATAAAATAAAATATAAATTTTTATCAAAATATATCTTTTATTATATTAATAGTAAATATTTTATCTTTAAATTGTGATGTAACAATATGTAATTGGAATTCTTAAATGATTAATTA
>NW_006263671.1:658624-668061 GCF_000469605.1 Apis dorsata | reverse complement strand
GAGATTGTTAAAAGATCTCACGGTTGTGTGTATATATATATATATATATATATATATATATATATAAATCAACATAAAACTCTTCGACAATATTACACGCATAATTCGAATGGGAAAAGTTCGAATTAAAAACAAGAAAAAGTAAATTTTCAGCGACAAGAAAATTAGTTTGTTACTTATGAATACGCGACCAGTCCACGAGGGAAATCAATTTTCCACTAACAAGTACACCGTTAATGGTGCAATGACATATTTTTAATGAAATTATCAAGACTGTTAATACAAATCGTACGATGGAAAAAGCGTGGACCAATATCTTCTATCCCTAAGTGAGTTAAAAAATTGTAGAATCATAAAATTTATAAAATTCATATAAAATCTTTCTTCAAGAAAACTATGAATTTTATAAATATTTTTAAATATTTAAACGTCATAATATTAAAATATATCATATTTATTAAAAAAAAAAATAAACAAAAATAAAATTAGGAAAAAGCTCTCTCTCTTTTTTTACTTCTTAAATAAATAATAAAAGACACTCTCTCTGATAAAAATTTATAAAAAAAAAAAAAACTTTTCATTCAGTTCTTTAACAATTTAAAAAAAAAAGGCAACTTTAAAGGAAAAAACCGGATGCATCTCGTAGAGGAATTGTTGGAGGAGGATTTCCAACTATTTTGCCGAGTGTTTGGAAATACGAAAAGAGAGTATTGCGTTACACAAAACGGAATCGGAATATCGAGCAAACAAGGCACACCGATCCGAATGTGATCTAAGAAGCGAGCTCAAAGTCGGCAAATCGTATTACCGGTGTTACGTGACTGGAATGTTTAGTAGTTTTTCAATCCAATTCGGACTAAATATAAAACGGACACCGCGGGAGTTGAATCGACGTCGAAGAAGACGGACAAACAAGGTGCTCCTGTACCATGGAGTTAAATCGCCGTATACACGAAGAATGTTTAAATACGTATCAACGGCTCATACCTGTTGGACGAAAAAAATAAAAAAAGAATAAGAAAAGATCGTTTGCGAAAGATTTCGAAACGTCGAGATGAAGAAAATTAATCGAGCAAACGAAAGCTTATACCCACTTGATTTTATCATCGATTTGATTAATTGCGATACTTGATGAAGCATATCCTCTTCAATGGGGATGAATCGTTGAGAGTATTAACAATGAGTCATCCGAAACATTTGACGTTTATCGTGGATAGATATCAATGATTCTTAGAATTCTGGATATAAAAAAGATTTTCGTTCGAAAATAACTTTTAATAATTTTTCTTTAAAAGCATTGTAATCAGTATCCTTACTACTAAATATTCATATTCCTTTATGTTTTTCAACTCGTGATAATTCAGTGTAGGATAAAGAAAATGCGTGACAGAAGTTTAGAAATGAGATCGTGAAATTGAATTTGAATCCTTTTACTCACTCAGTGTTCAATCAGTTTAAATATTGTATCCATCGGGAGCAATAGTTGCTACTTCAGTTTAACGGAACAATTCAAATTCATTTTTTGTATGAATAATTGTTTAAATAAAAAATCGATTATTCGAGTAATCTTGGGTTGATCTTAATTATAAATCTTCTTTCAAACTTAAACCAGGCAATTCAAATATTTTTTATATGAAAAATTGTTTTATTAGAAAGATCAATTAATCAAGCACTTGATTAAATTTAATTATAAATCTGTAGTGACAGCAATAAAAAAAAATAATAAATTATAGTGGCAATAAATGGATCAGAGGCGAAAAGAAAAATAAAATAAATTTTATTTTACCTCAAATCTTTCATTTCGTAATAACAAGATGGTAAACGGAACGCGTAAATAATTTGAACATCTACCAATAATTAATCATCGGAATGGAATTAGTTTGAATCGTTCCAGTGATCTTGTATATTTCATATGGCGAATATCAAGAAATTATATCTTTTTCTTCCATTTTTCTTCCATTACCGTTATCTAATTATATATATAACCTATATTCTAATAATTAAATTTTAATTGTAACATTCAAAAGAATAAGCACCGGTAAACTGTTTCATAAAATATGCTTAATTCCGAGACAATATTTTTTTACCACCTTTGAAAAAAAAAATATAAAAATTCAAACAGAAGGAGTTTGTTTAACAAGAAAAACGTACGTATAATTTTATGATGGAAGCCATTTTTATCGTGGCGTTTAATAAATTTTAATTTGTCCACATTCTCTTCCCAATTTCATAAAACTTTCAAAAACCTACGCTTTTAATTCGTTTCATATAAAACAGTGGACGATAATTGCGTTACAAAAGTCACGTGATATCCTTTCGGTAACCGGAATCGTTTCCTCTGTTAATTTAATAGGAAAAAGTATATACTATATATATATATATGAAAACTAATATTAGAAAATTAAGTTTTAACATTGTTTGAAACATTCACAGGATACTTTCATTATTTCTTTATAAATATTTCGAATTGCCTGTACGATACGATAAAAGTAAATGGAAAGATGTACAAATGAATGCAAGTTTTATATCTCTCTCTGTTGAAGGGAAAATGCGCGAGACTCACGGAAACGTCTGACTTAGACCGGTATTTACTACTTAACATCATGGTTCCTCTTTCAACATCGATAAAACGCGAGGAATGCATCATGCGTTTTTACGACTGCCTATTATTTTTTACTTCTGTGATAATAAAAAGAACGATGAAATAATGAAACGCGCATATACACATATATACACACGATACGATTCAGTTCTGTGTTATTTTATGCAAAAAATGAATAAATGAATTTATTAGATAAGTAATTTATGCAAAAAAAAAAAATAAACGTTGAATCATTATAAAATTATAATAATGTATTAGAAAAGAAATTTTCAATTCATTTTTTCATCGATTTAAATATCATTTTTATTCATTCTAATCAATTTTTAATTAAAATTTATTGGTGTATATATTTTCAATAATTTATCATTTTTCCACGATTTTTTTTTTCTTTTATTTTTTCTTCGATTTTTTTCTTCGATATTAAAGATGCAGTGAAAACAATGATTTGTTTCGAAACGCTTTGGAAATAAATTAAATAACCAAATAATTACGAGGAGCAAAAGCTCGTTGCGAATTAGCATGCACACGAAGTTTAAGAAAGACCTATGTAAATTTTGACAAGCACTTGATGAGAAATCGCTCTCTACTCTTGTGACTGATCGATCGAGAAATTCTAAAAGGAAATGAATGTCAGTTCTTAATTGAGTTTGTATCTGAAATATCGTCGCACGCTATTCAATTGGCTGTTCAATTGTATGCTACGAAGAGGAACAATGAGCCAACTGAAATTTTGAAATTTTTATAAGAAAAAAAAAATTCAAGAGACAAGAAATTAAAATAATGAATAATTAAAGTAATGAATAAAATATTAAATATACTTTTATATATATGAATATAGAAATAATAAGATAATTTACAATAAATATAATGTATATAAAAATAGGAAATTCTTGGTGATAAAACAAATGTAAAAAGAATTTGTGTAGAAAGGATGGTTGGAATGTAATAAAAAGAAGAATTCTGAGAGTGTTTTCGATCGAAGAAATCGAGGGGCGAGAAATATTTGATTGCACCATCTTCTTATTCATGTTACACTAAACAGCTGTCCGGAATGTCAGCGATGCACAAGAACGCCTCATGGTACCTACAATCCAATAGTTTGAATGAAAATTCTATTCGAATCGCATTTTTTTTTTCCTTAAACACTTCTCTTTTTAAATACAATCTCTTATAAAAAAAATAGATTTCTATAAAATTAATAAAACAATTTTTTTCCTATTTTAATTTCAATTATCGAATATTTATAAATTTTCATATATTTACATACATGCATTTTTTAAATATATGCTTCGCATTAATTTGATAGTTTACATATAATTGATTTAATAAATTTAAATTAAATCTTACAATTTTAAATCAATCTTTATGAATAAATTGAACATTGATAGTACAAGATTAAGAACAAGATTTAAATGAAAGATTATAATGTAATATAATGTAATTTAATAAGGAATTAAATTTAAACCGTATGAATTAGAAGTTTTAATCTGTTGTCTGAAAGTTCAATGGATGGATATGGTTCTGATGAAATTGAATTTTGAATCTCGACCATAAATTCTATGTAAAACTATGGAATTTATAAGGGAGGGAATTATAATTCATGTGCAATAAAAATGATGTGACAATCAACGTCAATGTGAACAATCATAAATAATTTTATTGCGTGTAAATATCGAATTGAAAAAACATATATAATTAAGTTATATTTCTCGTGATCCAAAATCTATTTCAAATGATGCAGATAGGATACAGTTTGAAAGATGTAGAGAGTAGGAAATTTTGTTCATCTCGCGAATATGTAAGTACTTTCTCCACTTCTTTTCTCTTTTCTTTCTCTTGAGATCCAACCAAAATTAATAGTTTGCATTTGGAATAAGCTTATTTTTGATCACATAAAAATTACGTACGAGTGCGTTTCCTTGTGCAATTTACAATTTATTCAACTATTAAAAACAGAAATTAAAGATATATAAGAATATATAATAAATATTATCAAACGATATGATACAGATTTATGTAATGTACATAAAATATGAGTGCAAAATATTTAATAAAAACTATCTCCAATTAAAAACTAGATCAAAGTCTTAAAAAGAAGATTAATAGAAAGCCGGCTTGTAACTTGATTGCACAGATTAAAGAAAAACCGATTTGTAATTCAATTTAAAAAAAAATTGATTAAAAAGCTTAATAAAAGTTGGATAGACTGACGTGACAAGTTTTCTCATGCAACAAATGACGAGATCCTCCTTGAGATCCTCCGCCCATACTTTCTGTTATTATTTATCAATAACAAAAAGTATTATCTATTAGAATCCCCCTTCTAAATTATTCAATTTTCCTAAACAATTTTCGCCATTTTGCATCGAGGACGACGATCGAATTAAACGGAAAATACAACAATACACCAGGAGTAAATACCGCTAACCTGTTGCCTGTTCACAAACGTGGGGATCCAGAGATATTGCACGAACGTTATGGAAACTGTGACGTGGGCGATCGTTCCAGATATTGGACTCACTGGATCACTTCGTGATGAGAGGTGAATACGTGAGAATAAGTGGTTGATATACGTATACCGGTGTTAAGATCCAAGGATACGATGATAGTGACGAGATTCGCGAAGGATCAGCCCTTAAATACGCGCCGTTACCACGGCCATGCGCATTTCAACATCACACCCTCTTGTCTCACTTGTTGACGTACATTTTCAATTTTCCCGTAGACACGTTGAATAAAAATTTTATGAAAATGGTTGGTGATTGCGCAACGAAAGAGAGGGTTCTTCTTAACCAACTCCACATCTTTCCTCTCCCCCCTTCTTCTTTGTTTTCACTTGTTTCTTGCTTCAGCGCACAACCTGGAAACGAGATTTTTAACGGTCAGATAGTTGCTCGAAACAGCATAACTTTGGAGACAAGAGGAATTAACTCTTGATTAATTTTACTTGTACTTTTGCTAACACTTCTCTTCTTAATACTTTTTTTAACCGTTTGTTCATTAATAATTAATTGTTTTTTTCATTTCTCTTATTTGTAAATTGTTCTTTAAAATTGTTCAAAATTCTTTATTTTATTTTAATTCTTTTTCTTTTTTAGTAGTCTTTAGTATTTTTTTTTTGTCTGATTCATGGATATTATATTACATTATTGATCAAGATGATCAAGTTATTTATTGATTAAGTAATAAATTTAACGAGATAATAAAAGTCATAATTAATTGTAGGACAATGAAACAATAGAGCGAATTAATGAAACTTTATGTCACATCATAGAATTTTAATATCCTCTTTCCTCAATTATATTTTTTAATCATTTTTAGATACCTTTCAGCAATAGTATTTTGTTGAATATGCAAGGAATGCATGAAAAGAACCTAACATAACCTAATATTATATTTATACCAATTGTTGAACACATGTATGCTTTTTATAAAACTCATTCCATAGATAATAATGTAGCATAATAATTTATACATATTTGTACATCTTTTTTATTTTCTTTGTGTCCTATAAAGAGATATTTGATTTATAAAAAAATAAGAAGTAAATTAAATTAAAAAATTGTATTTTTATGGAATTAAAAACATTTATATATATATATATATATATATATATTTTTTATGCAATGCTAAATAAAAATGACTTATTTATTGTTTATAATAAAGTAACAATGAACATTATTAGCTATTGCTATATAAACTTAAGTTTGTAATAATATAATTATTTCTTTAATATTTGAAATATTACTGATAAAATATATATAAGAAAAGAAAAACGAGAAAATATGAAATGTTTGCTACGAGTATGATTTTCATTCTTTTTTCTTTTTTTTTTTTTTAAAGAAAGAAACTGAAACATACCAAATGTCAATTTCCCCAGCAATCAGAATGTTTTCACAATTCTTTATATGCCAAAATGGATATTCTTTCACAATTTTCCGATATGTTAGAGGTGGAGTTCAAATCAAAGAACGAGGACCACTGAAGCAAAAAATACGAGATGAAGTCTGTCCAAATTCTTCAGATCAAAGTTCACAGAGGAATCCGATTTTTCGAAAGAATAATTTCGTATAGCATGATTAACGACATCAATTTTTACGACAAAATTTATAATCAATGATCCTAAATATATAACGTATTGCAATAAAAAAGAATATGCATAGATAAAAAAAAGAAAATATGTGCAAAAATTCAAATAAGAGAAAAAAATAAAATTAAAATAAAATCGCAATTTCATTTCATTATTAGATGATCTTTATCATTTAACATCATGTGTTTTTCTTAAATTTAAAATTTTAATTTTTTCTTAAATTAAATGCAATGACCCTTGGATCAAATTCATTCAAATAAACATACTACGTAACAATGTCACTTTATATTATTCGATAGGTTTGTAATGTGATTTACAGAATATTTTCAACAATCGTGACGAATTTTAAGAAAATTTATCATAAGTGGTTTTTTCATTTTCAAAGTGGATTTAAAAGTGTTATTATATTTCACCATTGTCCTATGTCTTATATCTCAAGCAAAATGAGTTTTTCACCGTTAATCGCCGTTAATTCGAAAGATCTGCAAAACAACGATGGATCAGGTAAGTATTTTTATATTTTAACATTATTTTGATTAAATAAAATCGAAATTATTTTAAAAAAGTAAAAGTAATATTTAAATTGCGAATATATATCTTAAATACATCTGTTTTTCATTTAAAGAAACGTTTTATGAAGAACGTTAATCTTTCGATGAAAAAAAGAAAAGAGGAATGAAAACAAAGAAAACCAAACCATTTTTTATTATTATAAAATTGCTAACGCGCTAGAACTAATTTTCTCCACTGAACTCAGGTGTTTTTTCTAATAACCAACAGCGTATATTTGCGACACGTTTTATAAGTAATTAGATTTCTGGATGTTGAAACGTTTTCACTCTCTAGCACGATTAATATCGACGCAATAGGTGTAAGAATTTCCGTTCCGTGAATATCGAAATTTCATTGTTAAATCCACGAATAATACTCGTTGTTTTAATGAAATTATCTAACGCAGCTGCTATTTTCTACATGCATTCGCAACTACTAAATGTTCATGTATAATCAAATGCCAGAATGAGATAGATAAATAGATAATTAGGTAACGAATTAGATAGGTAACGAAAATTAGATGAACGTATCGATTAATTTATCAATTTCGATAAATTTGAAAATGTGTTGTTAAAAATATCATTTTGAACAAATTTTTACATATAATCGTGTGTATTTTATAACAATGTATTCAAATTGTTTTCATACGATATTCGTAATCCATGATGTATACATAAACGTGAAAAGCATAAAAAATTGCTATGAACCTAAAACGACTCGTAATAAATTATTCATTAATGAAGAATATCAGTAAGAAAGCGATCCCATCATTTAAATATTCATGATATACAACCACATAACGCAGATTACCAATGTGATTAAGTTTAAGAAAGATGAGAGTTACATACCAATAGTTACAAACCAAGATTTAATTTTCTAAAATTGCAGAATTTGTAATTTTCCTATAAATAATATTCACCATAAGAAACATTTTCTAATAAATTTTAAATTTAATTTTAACGAGAAATTAAATTTTCTGTAAGTCGATAATCAGTTAATTCAAACAAGTTTAAACGATCTTCTCTCCCTCTATGATATTTACTAGTTACTTGATTACTAAATTTGACAGGAAACGACATCTTTATTTCTAAATTACTTGCAAGTAAATTTTTTATTAAAAGAAATATTTATTTATTAATCTTTTTATTATTTGAAAATAATTTTTCTAATTATTTTTATCTTAATTATTAATATTTATTTATAATATATAAAAATAAAAGTATATACGCTAGGATTATATAGGATATTAATAATTTTTTGAAATGACGATAGATGGCTCACTTTTTCTATTCTAATTATCATAGGTATAAAGATATGTATATATATATATATATATACATATTATATATTATATTATATATTCATTAATATTTTTCGAACATAATGATCTCTTTTTATAGATTATATAATCAATCGTCATCACATTTCTTGTTCGAAATATGATGAAAGTTATAAAGAATCTTTGGAGAATCCAGAAAAATTTTGGGGAAATGTTGCACAGTGCATAGATTGGAGTAAACCATGGAAAAAAGTATTGGATAACACTAAACAACCATTTACGAAATGGTAATAATTTGTTTGTAAAATAATTAAAACATTCTAATATATCGACTTTTAATTTATATTTTTTTAAATTTTTAAAAATTTTTTCTTCTATAGGTTTATTGGCGGCGAATTGAATGCTTGTTACAATGCAGTAGATCGACACATTTTAGCCGGAAATGGAAATAAAGTAGCATTAATTCATGACAGTCCTCAAACATCAACAGTTCAAAAAATAACTTATAATGAACTTTTAAAAAAGATATCTTTATTAGCTGGAGTGCTAGTTAATATGGGTGTGGGCAAAGGCGACGTGGTGATTATTTATATGCCACTAATTCCTGAAACCATAATAGCAATTTTAGCTACTACACGACTTGGCGCGGTCCATTCTGTTGTATTTGGCGGTAAAAATTCTAGATTCCTCAAATTATATATTACTTTATTTTTGAGAGAAGAATATATTAATTTATACTATTTTTGTTTTTAGAAATTATTAATGTATATTAAAAATTAAAAATAATATTTATTTAAAATTATATAGAATTGAAAAAATTTTTATATTATATTTATTTTAGGATTTGCCGCGAACGAATTGGCTATCAGAATAAATCATGCAAAACCAAAAGTAATAATTGCAGCTAGCTGTGG
>NW_006263671.1:655164-658470 GCF_000469605.1 Apis dorsata | reverse complement strand
TTTTTATTTTTTATTTTTTTTTTTTTTTTAGATTTGCATATTATATTTGCATATTATAAAAATTCATAATTGACAATACATACTTTACTCTAAATACAGATATACGGATATGTTAAATGGCGCTATGAATCTCATATCTGTAAAGAAACCACAATGCATCATATTTCAGAGAAGAAATATCTGGGAGAGTCCTCTTTTGGAAGATCAATTCGATTGGGATGAAGTGATAGAGAGATCAAAACCTCATCCATGTGAACCAGTTGAGGCAAACGCGCCTTTGTACATTATGTATACTTCAGGAACAACAGGTATTTCTATTTTATTAGAGATATTAATTTTATTAGAGATGTATTGAATTTTATTGAAGTAATTATTAATTATATCAGTAATTTATGAAAAGTTTGCCTTTCTTTATATTATTGAATATATGTTTCTGTTTCAAAATTGCTGTTCCAAATTATTTTCAAACCATTATTCCATCGAAACTCATTAACTTTGAATAATATAATGTAAATTTTACTCGCTGTGAAATTTTGTACTAAATACATAGAAAAATTCATATTATGCGCAGCAAAAGTCATTAACCGATTAAATAAACCAGCGTCATGTATTTTTAATTATATTCGCTGTTCAAAATGAAAAATACAAAAAATTTATCAGAAAAATAAAAGTAATAAAATTAAGTTTTATAAAATATATTATTATTAGAGAAATGAATCGAACTTTTTTTTACTAAAGGTCAACCAAAAGGAATTTTAAGAACAGTCGGTGGACATCTGGTTGCTCTTTGTTGGACAATGAAAACAGTTTATGGTATGAACAAAGATTCTGTTTGGTGGGTGGCTTCAGATATGGGATGGGTTGTTGGACACTCTTATATTTGCTATGGACCTTTGCTTTATGGTATCACCACTGTAATGTATGAAGGAAAACCTGATAGGACACCAGACGCAGCACAATACTTCAGGTGGGGAATTTAAATATATAACAAAGATTTTATTTAACGTTAGAATACAAATAAAATATGTACGAAATGTTATTTTTAATATTTCGAGATTTAAATTTTATTAATGTTATTGAATAAGAATATTCAATCTAATTAAATGATTTTATTTGAAATATATGCTTAATTTTTTCTTAATTTTATTAATTATTTATTAATTTTTTTTAACAAAAATACATTTGAATTTATTTGATGTAAAATATCTTGAAAAAATTCTTTCATTTTTTTTTCGTAGAGTGATTGATCAACACAATGTGAATGCATTGTTTTGCGTACCCACTGCACTTCGCATTATAAGACGTGCAGATCCTGATTTATCATTGAGTCGAAAGTACTCTATGAAATCGTATGTATTTTTATACAACTTTTATATATATTGATATTAATTTTGCATGATTATATATTTTATGATAAAATTTTATTAAAATACGCTAATATTTGCTTTTCAGTTTGAAAACTATATTCGTTGCTGGAGAATTTTGTGACTATGAGACGAAAATCTGGGCGGAGAAAGCTTTCAAAGTACCAATTTTGAACAATTGGTGGCAAACGGAAACAGGTCATCCTATCACAGCGTTGTGTCTAGGATATGGACATAATCCTAGTTTACCGAAATACAGTACCGGTCTCCCAATTCCTGGTTATCACAGTGAGTTTCACATTTCATTACGATGATATTACATATGTTTTTTAAAGTAAATTATTACGTGAAAAAAACTTCTATTCAACTACAGTTGACATATTACGGGAAAATAGCAACGAAGCAAAAGCTCACGAATTAGGCAGAATTGTTATAAAATTACCATTACCACCCGGGTGCGTGTCAACTCTTTATCACAACGATAAGAAATTTAAAGAAATATACTTTTCCAAATATCCAGTGAGTTTTTTTTTTTTTTATTTCTAATATCTTTCTGATGAAATTTTTTCTGATTTTATCCTATATATTTAGAAGATACATATGTATATTATGGTGAAAAATAAATTTAGGGTTACTACGATACTATGGATGTTGGCTATAAAGATGAATTTGGATACGTTTATGTGATGGCACGTGATGATGATGTTATCAATGTTGCTGGTCACAGATTATCCACGTCCGCTCTGGAAGATGTCATCTTAACTCATTCGGATGTGGTAGACGCTGCCGTAATCGGTGTTCCAGATCCGACTAAAGGAGAAATACCTTTATGTCTTTATATAATGAAACAAGGTGAATGATATTTAAAAATTTTGCATTGTTTGAATAAGTGCAATAAGAATATATCTTTCTTTTTCTTTTTTCCTTCTTTTTTTTTTTTTCTTTCTTTATAGAAGCGACAAAAAATGAAAAACAGATTAATGACGAACTAATAGCACGAGTAAGAACTTTAATCGGTCCCATAGCGTCTTTCAGAATAGCTGCTGCTGTGAGCGCATTGCCTCGAACACGTTCAGGGAAAATAATTCGTAAATCTATTGCTAATTTAGCTCGTTCCAGATTATTTAAGGTAAATGAATTTTACTGAGAAACTAAATGATAAATCAGTTCGATATTGCTTGTATTGAAACAAAATTAAATCGGAAGAATGAAATTCCCATTTTCACACAACATAAGAGTATATTATTTATTCATTTACTATTCGCCAATGTAAAATATCCTTTCTTTTCTTTCCAGATTTCAAGTACAATAGAAGATGCATCAGTATATGTTGAAATCAAAGAAGTACTTCAGAAGCTCGGTTATGCTAAACTAGCACCGGATCCTCAATGATAAGTTTACTTAAACTTTTATCATTTTTATTATAAATGTTTTCATAACCATATATAAAATGTAATAAACCTACGTATGGCATGATTGACACGTATAAAAGAGTGTTTTGAAAAAATTACGTGTCGAAAAATTTGATTTCATAATTATTATTATCTATTGCATTAAGATTTTAGACTTAATCGTCGTAAATAGTAAATTAAGTCGAAATCTAAGCAACTTGTATAATTTGGCTCATTATTAGGCCTTTGTTATAATTATAATTTTAAACTTCAAATATAATTTATTTTAGATTTTAGATAAAAACCACACAGGAACTGTTTTATAATATTATAGCAAAAAAATAAATAAGTAAATAAATAAATAAATAAATAAATAAATAAAAAATTGATTCTACAAAATATGCACCTTCGTTTGAATTATATAACATTTCATGCTAATTTTTTTGTTCCGTATTACTGAAATTTTGGTAATAATTAAAGAAAAAGAAAAGAAAAAATATATCAGCAATTTTTTTAATGTTTCGACTGTAATATTAACAATTTAAAAAATA
>NW_006263671.1:631958-654886 GCF_000469605.1 Apis dorsata | reverse complement strand
TTTTTTTTTTTTTTGAATTCTGTTTTGTTAGTAAACAGATTTGATTTAATACATGAAATAAAAGATAATAATAAACGTAAAATGTAAAAAGAATAGGACAAGAGATACAGATGTTTTAGTATCCATAGAAACTAGCAGCAAAGAAAAAAAAGAAGCAGTAATACATGTAAAGAAAGCACTCACAAAATGTCTGCTTTGAAAATTCTCTATATTAACTTCCTTTCAGTTAAATCTCGACATTAATTTTCTTTTATCGCATATAACGCTATAAATCATCGAAACTCTTTTCTGAAGAAGCACAGTGTAAGAATATTTGGTGTTATAGACACGTAGTACATCGATACAATACACGAACCTTGGCGCCGTCAAACACCAATCATATTAACAGAAACAGTACGTGCAAGAAAAAGCAAATCAACCATACACATGAAATTTCTTATCAAAATTAGTAGAGCACATTTTTGTTGCAAATTTGTTTTTAATGACAATGTAATAAGAAACAGTATAATAATATTAATAATAATATTAATTTTATAATTATAAATTGTTGTGTAACACTATCTGGCTGATTTAATAAATTTCTGTATTTTTTATTCCTTCTTACCACCAATTTAATAATAATTATTCAATAATTATTATAATAATATTAATAATATTTTCCTTAGTTTTTATCTCGTAATCATCTTTTTTTACGTTCATTAATGTCTCGCATCTCAGAAGAATAAAAATATCGTGTTTTACAATATTACGGAGACACTGTTCGTCATTTGATCATTAATACATTTGTAATGAACTCAACGTGAGTGCTGTCGTTCGGCTTACCTAGTTAGAAGGAACACGCGCTCTTGAGTTTTTTTAGTGGTTTTGTCTCCTTATTTATATAATCAAATCTATTTGCTTCTTTTTATTTCAAGTTATAAATACCCTCCCCTCCCCCCCAATAATCCCAAACCCCGACCCGACTGTCTGTGCATACGATGTATGTGCTTTTCTTTGATGTAGAACTTTTTTGCTTCTTGTGTAAGATGAGTGTATGTTACATTAACAGTAGTTCGCGAATAGTCACGCTAGTTCCGTTTTCTTTTCTCGTGCGTACTGTATTCGGCTTGCGTCTCTTGTATATTCTTCGTTTATTAAAGTTGATTATTATCCCAACCTGTGGTCGAAGTTGAGCAACTTTACTCCACCACTTTCAGCACCTTGCCAATTGCAATTGTCTTATCTGAAAATTTTTAACAAAAATTTAAAAAAAAATTAACAAAAATGAACTTAGAATTAGAATTTAATCACTTGTAAAAATATAAAAAATATATTTACTTTCATCCCTAAGGGTGAAACGTCCCATCTGTGGAAACAATTTAAATCTTTCAAGGCATATGACACCTGCACACTCAATTCTCATTATTGCCACTTGATCTTGTTTGACGAACCTCGGCCTGGTTTTACTTTTATCCCCAGTTTTTTTATCGACCAAACAGATCAATGCTTTCACTCTAACTTCTTCTGCGGCACAGTGAATATGCATCACAGCACTGTAGCCAGCGCAAATAATGCTCTTATGTTCCAAAATGACAACTTGAGCGTCAAACACTTTTCCTGTTTTTATCGGATTGTTACTGTCGCACAGAACGAATCCAGGACTCACGTCTTCTTCTTCAATGCCTTTTAATTTTATCTTTACATTTTCTCCAGGTCCAACTGATGTCACTTCTTCATCATCTGACCATAATTGATCTACCGTTACTGCCGTCTAATAAAACATAATGAAATATAAAATTAATATTAAATAATGAAATAATAAAATAAATACTCAATATAATATAATTTTTTTAATATAATTAAATAATTATTTAAAATTTTAAATAATTAAAAAACAATTATTTTTAAAAAAATAATATATTAAAATAAGTAATATTTACCCTGTTTGGCATAACAAGTAATGACTGTCCTTTCTTTGCTTCTCCTGCCTCAACCTTTCCCATTACTACTGTTCCCATATCTTTATATTTATCAACGATTGGCATAATAAAAGGTCCATTGTTTTTACGATTTAGCGAAGGTAAAGAATCAATAAAAGATATGAATGGTGGACCAGTATACCATGTACAAAGATGTTCAGGTATTGGATCTTTTAAACCATAACCAAGTTGCCCTGAGACTGGCATGAATGTAAGATCTTTTGCAGGATTAAATCCCAATTTACGAAGATATGGCAGTATTTTATCTCTAAATAGTATAACAATTAATTTCATGCTATAAACAAAAATTAACATTTTTTTAATTTATGATTATATACCTGCACTCATTATATCGTCTTTCATCCCATTCCACAGTTGGATCATCCATTTTATTCACTAACACAACCAAATGTTTAACACCAGCTGTTTTAGCCAACATTGCATGTTCTCTCGTTTGACCTCCTCTATCGAAACCAGTTTCGAATTCTCCTTTTCGCGCAGAAATAACTAATACCGCAAGATCAGCTTGTGCTGCTCCGCCAATCATATTAGGTACAAAACTTTTATGACCAGGTGCATCTAAAATTGTGAAATGCTTTCGTTCAGTTTCGAAATACGCTCTACCGACTTCTACTGTTTTTCCTTTCTCTCGTTCTTCCTGGTTCGTATCTAGAGCCCAACTCAAATACCACGTTTCTCTACTTCTTTCTTTTGCTTCTCTTTCATACTTTTCTAAAGTTCTTTTATCGACCATTCCCGTTAACGCCATAATTTGACCTCCAATTGTTGATTTTCCTGCATCTGAAATATATATCAAAATCGAATTAGTATAATGATTAAAATTTCTTCTTATTATAATCTTTTTTACAAAATTATTACATACCAACATGTCCTATAAAAACAACATTAACATGTTCTTTTTTACTTTTAGTATCCTCTGTTACTTTAACAGGTTTTTTCTTAGGTATTTTAACAACCATTTCCTCATCCTCCTCATTTTCTGCCTAAAAATAATTTAAACAAAATCAATCATACATAACAAGAAAAATTATTAAATATTAAATCATTTATTGAATGGTGTTAATCAATTTTTTTTTAACATTATATCAAACTTTAATTCATATTGCATTTATTTTAATAATATATTCATTTTAAAAAAATATTTAAAAATATATATATATATATAATATATTTTTATATTCCAAAAAAAAAACATTATTTTTGGCAATATATATATTTTTTTCTACTGTAGTTAAAAATAATAATAAAAATAAAATATGCTATAACAAAATTAAAATAAGTTTAACATTATTTTTTATATATATGTTAAATTATTTAAGAAATTATGAGCATACTTCTTCATTTTCAGGTGTTAAGAGAGGATCACCATCTACTGCTGCTTCTTCCCATGAATCAGCTGGTTGATGCTCAGGACTATTATTTATTTGATCAGTAACATTCGGAGGTGGAGCCCCTCCTCCAGCAGGTGGTTCCTCTACACGACTACCTACTGGATCTGGTAGAACCACTGATGTAGTATTGCCTACAATAAACAAATATAAATTTAAAATAAAATAAAAAAGTTTTTATTAAAGAAAAAGAAAAAAAAGAAAAAAAAAACAATTAATAAATTAAAAAAATACTGAAAATGCTTTTTAATATTTATAAAAACATTACTTCTCTAAAATATTCTATATTATCTTATATAACTTTCTATTTCCATAATTCTTTATAGAATATTTTAATATAGATTATTTACATTGATATTTATTTAATATGTATTAAAATAATATATTCACGTCAAAAAAAATATTTAAAAATATATATATTTTTATATTCCAAAAAAAAATTCTAGAACAATGTTTTAATGTATTAAAATATTGAAAGATTTATATTCTATTTAAGAATTATGAAGAACTAAATATTTCCTTAAAATATAAATAAATTTAATAATATAATATTTTAATAAATACCATACGATCAATTTAAAGAATATGTTTTTTTAAATATGTTTCTTCATCATTAATATTATTTTACATAATACTTTTTTTTATAAATCTAATTTATTAAAAAACTATTAGAATTGATACATAAATGTTCTTATCAGTAGCAATTTAATTACATAAAAGTCATTATATTATATACATTTAACTCCTAACTTCATGTCTTTAATCGCATGAAGAAATGCTTTGAATTTAGCATCAATTTAAACATTGCACAATATTAGGTTAATATTAAATATATATGTATCGTATTCAAATATGTTTTTTACATTTATCTCTTTTTTGAAAAATATTAATGATATTAACTTATAATGAAAGTATAAACATTATTATAAACCAAAAAATCATCTCTATCAAAAGATAGAGATATCGACAAATATTTGAAAAATAGAACAATATGTGAATAAAGTAATGGGGTTAGCCGCAGCAGTTATATTATAGATAATTTACAATAACAAGAATCTTAATATTATATCTTTACATTAAAATCCTGTAAATTACTTGAAAAAAACATAATACATGGTTAATCAAGTTTTATTTCAAGACTAACCATGATGTATTTCAGGAGGCATAGAAGTGGTTACAGTATTCATCATGACAGCGACATTGCAGGAACTGTCGGCCGTATTACTGTTCTGCGGTGAAGAATTAATGCAGAATGAAGGCACGAATTCCGCAGCATTTACATTCAGGGTGGAAAATTTGCTTTCAATAGACTTATCCTGTGGTGGAGCGATGTCTCCGTTATCCGCCTGCTGTTCCCATGAATCTGGTGCTACACTGTTCGCCATATTTATTAGAGTTCAGTAGTTGAACCGGCCTCGTAGATTAATCGAACACGGATATCACGCTATGCTATGTGCAGGATTTCGATTAAACCGCAATTACAATTGGGACGGGGTTTAAAAAAATAATTATTTATGATATCCGCGCACACCGTACACGCGTATCGGTACCCCGCGTGCGACCCCCGTGGTCTGTTTCGTTGTTCTACTTCGCCGGAACTGCAAACATCAAAACAACAACTTTTAACTCGAGAATGTTCCGTCGTTTTACCGCATTTAACCAGATTACCGTCGCTAGAAACCAAAAAGAAATAAGTAGTATGAAATATTAATATGATAGAACAACAAATGACGTGCTAATTTTTAAACTCGTATTTGCCAAAATATCTCTAGTTATGCGATAATGTTGGTATCACAAAATTTAATTTTTAATGCATTCAAAAAATATTATGATATAATAGAAATTATTTTTTTTTTAGTATGGCATTTTAATAAAAAGGAACAAAACTTGTTTATATATTTTAATTTGAAAATAATATAATTTAATATCATAATGAGAAAATTATTAAGCTACTTTTATACTTACATATAGGTATATATAGATATATACATGGGTACATAACTTTTTAAAAATGTAATATACATTAATTTTTGTTTTTCAATAATTTTTTATTTCCAGCAAAAAATTTTATATTTTTTATTATTCCTATTTTTCGTCATAAAAAATATAGAAATATATATATAATTAAAAAAAATTATAAATATATTTAATCTTTATATATTGTAAAACCTGATGCACAATAGTGCTAATGTTTCCTCTTTTTCAATTTCTTTTTATTTCCTTTAGTTTTAATATTAATATCTGATCCTTTTTCTGTTTCTATCTTTCGTTTTACCGTTTCTGTCATACTTTCTTCTAATATGATATTGCTGCATTCTGCAGTCGCTGCAGGTACACTAAATCCTGAAATCTATTCTCACAATTTTATAAATATCAAAATATTTTAAAAATTAATATTTTTTTCTTAAGTTATTATAATTTACTTACAAATGGTTTAACTAGTTTAAATATTAATTTTTCATGCTGAACATTTTCTCTATTTAAACTTATTTGTACTATGACTGGATCGAAAGTGCGAAATATAATATTTCCACAAGTTTGTGAATGATCTTCACCATTATATATAAATATAACATTAGATTCTTTGTTTTTATTTAAATATAAAGTACCCTCCAAACCAAATTTTGGAATCAATACTTGTAGCGCATTTTTTTTTACAAAAAGTATATATCCTTCTTCATCTTGAATTTTCTCTCTAAAGAATAACTAAAAAAAAGAAAAAAAATTTAATAAAAAGTAAACATATATATATATATATATATAAATTCAGATAATAAAATCTAATATATTACTAAATACAAACATGTGTATTTAATGCTATAGATGCTCGGCTAGCATATTGAGCCATTCTATTACGATAATTCAGATTATGACAGAGTGCTTGATTTTTTTTCTTATCTAATAAATCAGAATACGTTGCATCAGCCCCAATGCAAACTGCTAATAAACGATGAACCATTACATCTGCATATCTATGAAATTAAATAAATATAAACATATATGTAATGCAAATATATATATATATATATATAAATTTTTTACCGTCGAATAGGCGATGTAAAATGAGTATAAATAGGAGATGCCAAACCATAATGATAATATTCACTTTGTTGATGCATTCCACTAATAAAATATATAGCTTGCATCATACAACGTGTAGCAAGTATTCTTAACATAGTATTAAAATATGGATTGCTTTCCTTATGACAGTTATCTAATGATTCTGCTAATTTTTTACCACTATTAACGTTTATAAAAAAGCCCTATTAAAAGAAACGATTCAGTATCTTTAAATTATTTTTTTGAACTCATTTTTTTGTACCTGATTTTTTGCAGCCTTTATAAGAGGTTCAAAATTAGAAGGTGGAGGTTCAGGATGCCTTCTTAATATAGCACACTCTGGGAATTCCTCTAAAATTTTTTTAGCAACTGAAATATTTGCAAGTAACATAAATTCTTCTACCATAGAATTAGTTTCTCGTAATTTTTTTGCTTCTACATCAATAGGATCATGGGTTTCACAATCAACTTGAAAACGAATTTCTGGAGATGCTAACACTAATGCTCTAAAATAAAAAAAAATATATAAATTTTTTATTTTTAAATATATTCTTATAAAAGAATTTAAAAAATTTTACCCATTCTCCAAACGTCTTTTTTTTAATTTTTTAGCTAAGTTATTAAGATTTCTTAGTGATTTTGAAAGTGAATCTTGCTGAAAAGCATCATCAATTTTTAATTGAGCTTCATCATAAGTCATCGCTGCTCGTGAATAAATTATGGATTTGCAATATTTAGTATTAATTATATTCGCATCTTCATCCATTTCCCATATACAAGAAAATGTTAATCTCTCTTCTTTTTCACGTAAAGAGCAAAGATTTGAACTAAGTAAATCTGAAGTTAATAATATTTTGATGAATTGATAGAATTTTTCAAAATTTTATTTAATAAAAATTAAATTTAAATAAATTTTACCAGGGAGCATATGAATTCTTGTATCAACCAAATATACAGTTGTACTTCGTAATGCTGCTTCTTTATCCAAAGCTGTTCCTGGTTTCATAAAATGTGTTACATCTGCAATATGTACACCTACTTCCAAATTACCATTTGATAAATATCTACAATGAAGAGCATCATCAATATCTGTACATCCTGGTGGATCAACTGAACATACATCTAAATGTCTAAAATCTTCTCTTTGTGCTAAATCCTAAAAATAATGCATTCATTTTGCATGATTTTTGAAAAAATTTTCTTACATATATTATTACATACAGAATCTGTAATACACCATGGCATTTTTGGCAATGAGCTAAGAACAGCATCAGAAAATCGACTATGGGGAATATCATGCTCTAACAATATTACTTCATTTTCAGTAGTTTTATCTCCTATTTCACCTAACGCACGTACAAAATGACCAAGAGGATATCGAGAATTACGTGGCCATGAATCTATAGCTACAATGATTCTTTGTTTACTTAATATTCCATATTGCCTAGTTTCGATTCTTATTTTAGGTATTTTTCGTTCAGCTGGGACAAATAAATGTCGTACATTCTAAAAAAAACAGAAAATATATGTATATTATCTATTATATCTATGAAGATATATGTATATTATATATGATCTAATTATGGCAATTTGTAAACTCTTACCCCTTCTATATTATTGAATTGTAATATTCCACAATATTGTCTCCAATTTCTTCTAATAATACCAACAATCTTGCCAGTAGGTGATTTTTCCATTTTGTTTGATGATATAAATTTATCTAATACTTTCTTTGTTTCTAAAGTATCATCATCTGTCTCTTCTTCATCTTGTAGAACAATATCACTAGGAGATGACCACTGATTTTCTGGTAAAATTTCTAATGCAACTATGTCACCATCAACAGTTCTATTAAGGTTATTACGACCTTGGATAAAAATCTACAATTAAATATACATAATAAATACATATGTATTAAAAATATAGAAAACAAATACTTACAGGCTTTTCAAATCCATCTACATTCACAAATCCTTCAAGAAAATTTTCTTTTGAAGCTGTAAATGTTCCCTGCAAAAGTTTTCCATATTTTATGCCATTATGTATTTCTGATGGTGTAAAATGACATGGGAAAAATTCTCGACCTTTAGATATCATACCATAACTCTTTTTACATAATTTATCACTTAAAAAACCTGAATTTTCTAATGATAAAATATAATCTTCCACTAAAAATAATAGTATATATAATAATTTAAATTAAAATAAATATGATTTTAGTTTATTTAAATTCTTTCCAAAAAAAGAATTTTACTTGAAATAGTTGGGATTCCTTCATTTTCTGCTAATTCTCTGTTTCGTGCATCATCTGTTAATAATATAGTTTTAATTTTAATATGATCTAAATTTAAATGTGTATTATACCATTTTGCTGCCACTCTAATAGCTCTATCATTTCTATCATTTGTGCTTTCACCTGGATTACGTTCAACATAAGTTTCTCTATATAAAATTAATAAAAAAAAATAATAGTAAAATATATAATATAAATTTTATCTATAAATATATATATTAATAACATACTTATGATGTTCATTAACAAATACGTAAAATTTCCTTTGTACATTATTAATAAGATTTTTCAATCTTTTATAAACAATAGAACTTTTATGTTTCACTTCTTCTAATACTGTTTGTACAATTATGACATTACAAAGAACATCTTCTTCTAAAATATCAATCTAAAATTATATTTATATATATTACATTAAAAATGACACAAATTTTATAATACATTATATAAAAAATATTTGATTTCAAAATATATTACCTGATCTAAAATAATATTAGTATCAATTAATAGATAATGAGACTGTATTATTTTAAAATTTTTTATTTTCGAATCTTCATCGTCTAAAATTACATTTTGAATTCCATGTACACATTTCTCACAAACTTTAGAACCACAATGAATATCATTTCTGAGATAATGTTCTCTAACTGTCTAATATGTAAAATATTATATAAATATATTAGTATTATTTTATTATGTTTAATTCATTATAATAATATTAAAAATAAATCCAATCATATTTAATATAAATCGTAAAATTTTATTTCTATACCTTAAATACATTTCCTCCTTTAGTTTTTCTAAAAAATACTTTTGTTGTTAACATATTGTTTATTTCTATTATATAGAAAAATATTTAATTGATCATTTATATATTTTTTTGGTATAAAAAAAATAGAAAGTATTTCTTAAATTCAAACACGTATGTATATCGTCAATTGATTATAAGTCAACATGTATGGAAGATAGTACTTCCATATGATAAAACAAGGCAGGCAACTGTGAATAACATAAATTATAGTTTCACGACAATCTCTTAATGATTTCATAGATTTGTCTAGTAAAACAATTAACCAATCATAATTAAAATCATTTAATATAAAAAAATCATATGAATTTATATTATAAAATATATTATTTTTCAATTTTATTAAATTACGAGAAAAAGATCTGTAAAATAGATATTTTATTATAATTTTTAATTTGAATAAATTACAATAATTTAAAAATATAAGCTATATTAATATATCTTTGTTTTAAATAAAATAAAAATTACTAAAAAAATATTTAATTTATAAAATTTTTTATGAAATTATAAAATTTTTTTCAGTAATATATGAAAATTTTATCTATAAATTTTCAAACAATCGATTATCGAAGATAGAAGAATAAATTTCGATTTATCGATAGGAAAACATTTGTCTTTGTGCTTACAGAGAATGACAGTTCTATAAGCAAGTAGTATGCAAGTATGTACGAATACTTATTCCACTGTCAGATAATCCACGTGATGATCAAAAATTTATGGTTATTTTTTTGATTTTTCTGTTTCATTCTATCGAGTGTAATTTAAAGTATCCTGATTATCTTTTTTTTTATTAATGTCATGACTACATATCATGGATAATAAAGGAAAACCGATTGGTAAAGATATATGTACTAATTGAAGACATTTAATGCAAAGTGATTTTCCTATTACGCGGAATGACTTATTCACTGTAAGAATTTTTTTGAATGATTAAGAATGCTATATAAGTAACGTGTCAACCTATCATTATTTGACATATTATATCTAAATATTTTTTGCAACGATTAATTATTATTAAATTCTAAAATTACGTCGTATATTTCATTCGGAGGAATACCATTAATGGAATCGTATTTATCATTATCAGAAATTGGATAGGAATGTTTATTAAATGATCTCATAATTAGCGCAACTAACATTAACGACGCAATGGAAAAATTTGCTATTGATTTGGATAAAGTTTTGGACGATTTCGAATTTAACGAAGGTAAAAACTATTATTTAATTTTATTTCATATAATAAACAGAAATATTTCCATGCTAAAATTATAAAGAATTAGTAATTTTGTTTTTTTCTGTCACTTTCTAGTTCTTTTTAATTGTAACATTCTTTTTATAAAAATTATATTATTTATTATAAAAATATGATAAAATTTTAAAATTTTTAAATGTGAAAAATTATTATTTAATTCAAAATTATGTTTTTTTAAAAATAATTTTATTTTATATAATTAAATATAATTATTTCTTTTTTTTTTTCTTTGTTAGTATATAAATTATTAATATATAGATATATTTTGCAGATTGTGCAGAACAAATTGCATCTGTTAGTCCTGCAACAAATAATGCATCATCTTCTTCAGTTAAATGTAATCTAGAACCTTCAAATTTAAAAACTTATAATTATCTTCTTATAGAACCTAAAAAAACCAATAAAGAATTTGATATTATATTACCTTTAGAAAGACATAAAGATTTACAACAAATTAATACAAAAAGTAAATGTATTAGTGAAAAAGATTCAATTTCTGAAAATCTCACTTATAGTACAGAAGAATCAACAATAAAAAATACAGATGTAAATCAGTTTTATACGCAAGAATGCATAAATGATAATAATGTGATACAAAAACAATCTGTTCCATCTTATGATTCTGAACAGGTTTCTTTGGCAATATACAATGATATATCACAAAAAACAAGCATAATACAAAAGCAACAAAATAGCAGTAGCAGTCCAAAAATTGACAATGGATATGATAAGAAATTGAACCAATTTAATTTGAAACCTAGTGTTAGTAATGTTTTTAGTAGCTTAAATGAATATATTAATGCTCCCCCTGGAAGTTCAGATTGTATTAATTCTGTATTAGACAATTCAGATACACAATCTGATTCGGAATCTAAAACTATTTATCACATCAATGAGATACCTCATTTAATTCAGATTAGTACTAAAGATAATGATAAAAGCATAGCACTTAAAGAAACAGTTGACATAACTAATTCAACTACAGAAGCATCTATTTCAAATCAGGATGTTATGATACCTATAACTTTAGAGTTACCTATTACATATGAATCTAATATTAAAGAAGATATAAAAAATGTCCATGTAACAAATTTAGAATCATTAGAAAATGAAATAGAACTTTCTAAAGATATTATCATAAATAAAGCTTGCACTGAATTAAGTAAAAATGTAGAAATTGAAAATGAGGAATCTGATAGAATGAATCAAGAAAATAATTCTATGCTTGAATGTACCTACATCCAAAATGATTATTATAAAAATGAGTCTACAACCAAATTAATGACTAACCAAGATAGTGAAAAAAAATTAAGCATGGAAAATATTAATACAATTGATGAACATGGGAACAGTTTAAATCTAGTACATAAATCAATTGGATTTAGTAACATTGATGATTTATCAGAAGAAGAACTGACCAAATATTTAGCTGAATTAGAAGAAGAGGAGAAATTAAGAGAAAACTATAATAAACATGAAAATATTACTAGAACACAAAATGATTCTCAACATCAACAAGATGAGAATAAGCAAAATGTTGAAATTTCTACAGATATTTCTATAAAATCTTTTAAAATGATAGAATCAGAATCCAGTGAAAAAGTAGAAAATATTTCAACTGATTGTAAGAAAGAGGAAACAAGTAAAGAATTATTAAATAATATATTAGAGAAACAAAATGTACAACATGATGATCAATTAAATGAAGATATACACAAAGATATTTTAAATAACCCAAATAATAAAGAAATAAAATTATTACATACAACTAATGTAATTAAGGATGACACGGTAAAATTAGAAAATGAATGTGTGCCTCATGCAAAAAATATTAAGGATAGTCAAGAACATTCTATATACAGTTTAAATATTAATCAGGGATCATTAAATAATGATAAAACTGAAATACAATTAAAAGAGCAGAAAGGAAATTCTGCACAATATAGTCAAGCATGTGAAGTAAAGACATCAAATGATTTTGATAATATTTCTGAAGAAAAAATGACACCTGAGGTAAATGTATTAATTGATAAGACATCTACATCTTTGGAAGTTTATACAAAATCAAATATAAATGATATTAACAATGAATCAGAAAAACCAATACGTCCACAAACATTGGATATTGTTTTAACAAATAATAGTAATGAACACCAAGCACTTGATTCTACAAGTGATACTCCATCCTATCAAGTACAATCAGATATTGATGGTACAAAGGAAGATCAAGGATCTTCACCAGATATTGTAGAAAATTCTGTACCAGAATCTGGTCCTGTTTTGGGAAAACAACCACCATTTTGGGTTCCTGATAGTGATGCACCTAGTTGTATGCTATGTGATGTTAAGTTTACTGTACTCAAAAGGCGACATCACTGTCGTGCATGTGGAAAAGTATTGTGTAATAAATGTTGTAATATGAAATATAAATTAGAATATCAAGGAAATATTGATTCACGTGTTTGCGTTTCGTGTTATCAACTTCTTACTAAAGGTAATTTCTCTATAACATAATATCGTTTTGAAGTATTAAAAAATTTCATATATTATTTTGAAATATTAAGAAATTAATTTTTTACTTAGCTGAAACAGAACGAGGTATAGGAGAATGGTCTTCTGGTTATTCTACATGTGTAAATAATAATGATATCAATTCACCCCAGGTATGCTGGATATAAATTAAAATAATTTTATAAAATGTTATGTATTTTTTTTATATAAAAAAATGTAAATCTATTAAAAAGAGTGCTTAAAGTATTACTCTTGCTCTGTAATATATTAACAATTTGAAATTTATCAAGATTTGTATAGTTTAGATTTTTAATTTATTTATATTTTTAATTTTTTTTTTATATTTATGATTAATTTATACACATATTTATCTATTTGTATTTCTAATTTACTTGTTTATCTTTTTGTTTTGTTTGTTTATATTTCTGATTTAATTATTAATATATAAATACTATAATTGTACTTTATATTAAATATGATTTATTTATTTGATCTATTTGATTTTTTATTTTTTTTTTATTTAAATCTTTATATTATTTATATATTATTAATTGAGAGTAACACTTTTAAAGTTCTCTTTGTCAACATGAAGTATATTATCAATAGTAGTTTGCTATATTTGTTTCATTCTAATGTAGCATTGAATAATTACTTTCAATTGTTTATAATTTTTTGTTTTATTAATTTGGTTCAGTTGTTTATAAAACTAGCAATATGAGATATTATACTGCTAAATCTTTGATTGTGAATTTTACTACATTTTTATGAATGCAAATACTCAATAAATTTTTGTTTATTAATTTCTTAATTTTTATCGAAAACAACACATTTGCAATGGATACTTGTAAGACTTATTAATCTCTTATATTTGATCAATTCTTATTGTTATATTTTAAACATTAATTTCTTTTTAATTTATAAATATTAAATTCTGTTGAATTTATTAATTCTAATTAAATGTAAAACAAATTAAATTAAAAGAAATCTTCACTTTGTATGAATTAACTTAAATTAGTATAAGTTTTATAATCACCTATAACAACTTGTTGAATACTTCTTTTTTGTTATTTAAAATAAATTTATCTGCATGAGAGTAATAATTTAATATATAAATTTATAGCTATAAATTTATTAAATATATAATTTCATAATGCGCTTTTTAATTATTAAATAAAAATAAATCTTTTTTTATTAAAATTTATTTTTAAATCATTAAAGAAATAAATTTACAGTAATGCATTTTACTTGTTTGCATTATGTTTCTTACATATTATCAATTTTTCTTTTACATGATTGCAAACATAAGGCATGTACTTGAATTGTAGTGTTTGAACTTTTGTGAAAAGTTTGTTTTATATCTTAATAGTAATTAATATCCAATAAACACAGAAAATTTCTTATGATCATTAATTCAATTGTATAAATTTATCAACAATTATTGTTTAAAATTCTATATTTTGTTGGATATATATCCTTTGATATTTTATTGATTTTATCGCTAATATTTTTTTGTTTATTTTATTTAAATTTTTTAATTTTTTTCAAAAATAAAGTAAAATTATGTTTGTGAAATTAATAAATTAAAAATTATTGAATTATTCAATATAATTTTAAGTTATTTAATAATTTAATAATGCATAATTGTAATTAAAATATAATTAATAAAAAAATAAAAATAAAAATAAAATGCTAAAAATAAAATGCTATTTTATGACCTGTGCATGATCTGTGTTTACTGGATAAAAAAATAAATGTGAATGTTAGGAGTATTCGACAAATGGTTATAGGGGAGACAGCCTAATCCAAATAATCCCATGGAGTACTGTTCAACTATACCACCCTTGCAACAGTTAGCTGGCGGATTGCCTCCACCTCCTACAGTTATGGTACCAGTTGGAGTCCTTAAAAGGGAAGATGGTACAAAAAATCGGCCTGAAATTTCAAAATCTGTTATGTTCAGTGATGGTAAGTAAAAACTATATATATACTATTCATATTTGTTCAAATTAAAAAAAATGTTTTATTAATTTATTAGGATTTGTTAATTATTTATTAGGATTTGTTTTTATTGTAAAATTAAATATTTCAGTTTTTAAATATTTTAAAATATAATGATTATAAACTATTTATGCATAAATATCATAAACTAATAAATATTTCATGTTATAAAAACATAAATAATTTCATAACTTATAAATAGTTTAATATTTAGTGATTAATGTGTTGTAATATTAATAACTTTATACAATAACTCTACACACTTTAACACACCTTGTTATAGTATTTTTAGTTCTTTGAGTTAAAGTTATATTTCCTCCTCTGTCCAAGTTATTATTATTTTTTATCTTTTATCCTTCAAATATTTCACCTTTTCACTGAACCTTTTCCTTCCTATTTGTTTTGGTTTTATGCACCTCTAACTAAAACACAGGAATAAGGCCTGGCTGTGACCTGACAGAACTAGACATGTCGTGGGATATGAAACCACCATATCGGAAATCTGGAAGCAAGAGGATACCTACACCTGGTTCATCTATGCCAAGTACTTCTGTCAAAAAACAAAATCTACCACGTTTGGATCCAAATACTGAAAGCTATGTGCCACAAGATCCTAATGCCCTTCCACCAACTGTAACAATACATAAAGGACGTATGTATTTTTGAATTTATAAAATAAAGCTTTTTGTTAGTATTATATAATATATATATTCAATTTATAAAACAGAAGTGTCATACCATGCTGTAACGAATGAGAATCTTCTCTACAAAACATTGAAAAATGAATGTGAACCACCTGTTATGTTTGCTATTAATAGGAATCTCTATGCTTATGTCAAAATATTGACTTGTAAGTATACTTTCTGTCTATCTGTTCCTCTTTCTCTCTTTTTCTAATTTAAGAAAATTATTTTTAGTAAATTGTTGTGTTAATAAAACGTGTTGGAATATAACATCAAAAGGATTGGATTGTGTTGGACAAGACGAAGTTATATTATTGATCGAAGTATTGCCTGATGAAACCCGAGTTCCTAAAGATCTACTTCTTTTCATTAATCAATTACATCTCGAAGCTATGAAAGGTATTATTTATATTTTGCTCTAATTAATTTATATTGTTTTATATTCATTATTTTTTTTATACAGGAAATACTGTGTCCGAATTGGGATTTTCAATATATCAAGGAGGAAATTTTTTGGATTCTCGAGAACATGCAGGATTTCTATTTATTCGACAAACATTGCAATGCTTACAAAAAATTATATTACCTCCTGCTCCATTTCTAATTGGTCTTCTAGTTCACAGGTTTGTTTTTTTTTTTTTTTTTTTTTAAGAGTTTTTTTATAATATAAAATAACCATTAAATGTTTATTAATTCATTACTTTCAATTTATTTAATTTCTATAGATGGGAAACACCATGGGCGAAAGTATTTCCGTTACGTCTTATATTACGACTTGGAGCAGAATATCGTTATTATCCTTGTCCATTATTCTCAGTTCGGTTTCGAGATGCGTTATATTTCGAGATAGGACATACTGTTATGAAAGTTTTAGCAGATTTTAGAAATTTTGCGTACACGTTACCAGGTGTAAGAGGATTAATAATTCACTTGAAAAATAGAATGACAGATGTAATGTTTCCAAGAAATCGATATGATCAAGTGATTAAAGGTTTAAATAATTCAAATGATCACGTATTAGCATATGCTTCAAATTTTAGCATTGATGCTGATTCACATTTAGTCTGTATACAAACTAATACTGGTGATGAAAGTAGTTATCAAACACAAGCAATAAGTATCAACAATAATCCAAGGACAAGTACGTATTTGATTCAAAAATTTACATATCACTTTTTTGAATATTTGAAAAAAATTCTTTTAATCAATATAGTAACAGGCACCAGCTTTATTGTTATTAATGGAGCATTGAAATCATCAATGGGTCTCTCTGCGAAATCTAGTATAGTTGAAGATGGATTGATGGTAGAAATAATGCCAGAAAAAATGGAAGCTTTAAAGGCAGCTTTAAAAAATATGCAAGATTTTTCTATTGGATGTGGTCGACAAGGAGCACCTGAACCTGATGAAACAGTGAATATAAAATGGGTCGATAATGACGTGCAATTTAATTTAGGGTAAGCGTTTTATAATTAATATTTATTTAAGTTATTTATTTAAGTTGATTATCTGTTTTTTAGAGTTAAAAGTCCTATAGATGGACAACCGATGGATGGTATTCCTTCAATTAGAGTACATAATGGTATTGATTATAAGGGAACAAGTAGATTCATTCGGTGGACAGAAGTATTTATTATTAATGTATGTTTAAAATAGAATATATTTTAAATTGTGAATTGCTTATATTATTTATAATATATAATATTAAACATTTTTTTTTTTGAAGTCCGATGATCATCCGAATGGCGTTTATGATCCAGTGGATATAAATAAATTATCAGGAAACATAGCAAAAGCAACGTGTACAGCTTTAGTGAAACTATTGGATTTATTAGCCAATGCTGGTTTAACAAAACTTGGTGTAAGAACAACTATTCATCCCGATAACGTAAGTATATTATAATAACTTAATAGTTGTAAAAAAAATAATTTATATATAACATATATAATTTAATCATTTTTAAAACTTATATAATCTTTAAGAATTTAAAATAATTCTGAATGTAACAAAAGAAATATAATTAAATTATAATAATACTAGGTGGGTTATGAAGCTGGTAGTGAAGGTATGAAATTGCCTCCAATCTACATGAACAGTTTGGACAACGAATTAATTCAAGTCCTGCATAAAGCAGCACAAAGCAGTCAAGACACACATACTGTGCTTGAATTAATTTTTTACATACTCGACGATTGAAATCTTGTTCTGTTCATTCTTGTTAACGATTTTATTAAAATAACATTATAGAAATATGAAGGTCGCGATGTTTGTACACACCCGAAATGTACAATTAAAGACTCGTGGAATCATTGATAAATAGAACTTTTAAAGAAAAAATATTTTCTATCCGAGTACTAATCACCTATATAAATAATGAAATACCAGAACAGCGCTTATGTTATGAAAATATATTGCATTATGTTCGAACATAATTATAACGAACGATAAAAAACAAAAATTGTAAAATTTAAAGCTAGAAATGGAATTTGTTTTAAATTACATTAGCTTTACTCCTTAGGATTCTGGAATTCGAATCTGTTTTAAAAAAAATTAATATTATTACATTTTTTGTATATCATATATACATATAAATTTTATAAAAAAAAAAACAATAATGGAAAATCCTTTGCAACTAAAATCAAAATGAAATACTATTATTTGTTATTGTGTAAATATATTTGTTTTTGTTGTTATTCATGTAATATGTGTATAATGATAGTTAATAATACTTTTTTTGTCAAAAAAATATTAAAAATATTAATGTAATAAACTGAAATATTTTTATTTATTTATCTTTTTGCATTATAATAAAAAACAAAATTTTATATTATAAAAATTTTTTGATAAAATATTTTTAAATATTTCAAATTAATTCGTTTTTTGTATCATGTACGTTAAATATTTTTAATATTAATAGTGAGATACGAATTATTGTACTTTAAATAATTAATTAAGGACTTAAGGTTTAAAGCTAATTTAAATTAATTATTATATAAGTAAGTACTATGATCATAACACAAGGAAATTTATAATTTAATTCAATATTATTTATTCAAAATTACATATTGATAAATTTTCTAAAACTATTTATAAAATTTTACTTTAATTTGATTTCATACTTGTATTCATATGTATCTTGTCAAATTTTGTAATTTTTTTATTAATTGAAATTTTTCTATTTTAAATTTGATTTTAACAAAAAAATGAAATCTATAATATTTGAATAAGAAAAATTTAAATATAAAAATATTTATCATGAATATTTATAATAGTAATTGCTGATAATGATCTGTAAATATGTATAAAAGTTAAGTACTATTTTATTATATATATTTAATTCTATAAATTTTCTTTTTCAAAATAATTACTAATTTAATTATTATGGATAAAAAATTTTTCTTGCTTTAGAATACATTTTAATAGTTTAATTTTTTGCTCTATTTTATAACATTTTAATAAATTAGATAGTATTTTAATATTTGATGCTTTGCCAGATGAGTGGTAGGTACTTATATGTCTAAATTTTATTGAAATACCAAAAATTTATAGTAAAAATGTTCAATTTCAATTAGAAAACAGTGAAAAACTAACTTTCTCTATTGTTGTAATCAATATAATAATAAATATATAAATGTTTATATTTGTTATTAAAAAATTGGAAAGAAAAATCCACATATTTTATTAATATATATAATTATAGAATTTTATTTTTTATTGCTTGCATTGCAAGATTTTTCTAAAAAAATGTTTAATATAATAAGCCATAGAATCAAGGCAATTACAAATAAATTTACTTGACTGTAAGGAATTGTATACATTATATTTAAAATATTTAATTCGTTAATGCAAATTAATTAAAATTTGTAATTCGAAGAAAAATGTGTAAATAAATAAAAAAATTGTGTGGATAATTATTTTTGTTTTTATTTTTGATCATGTTCGAAAGAAATATATTTAAAATATGTATAATATATATTTCTATTTTTATATAATATTGTATATATGTGTTTCATAAATTATATGTATATTTCTTAAATTGTAGCGCGTAAAGAATCAAATGGTAAAAAAACAAAAATAACTATAATATCATTTTGTTATCATATTCTCTAATGTGCGTTAAAAATGAAAATGTCAAACAACTTTATAGAATGTTTTATAGAATGATAATATTAGTAAATATGATAATTGAATGAGAAAAACGATTTTAATCGTTTTTTTCTATATTAAAATTAATAAACTATGCTAGTTTTGCTATTGACAATTAATATGATATGATCATGGCGGAATCTACGAAGAAGACGGAGGATGATAAAGTTAAGTGTAAAATTTTAATTGTTGGAGCTGGAATGGCTGGATTATCAGCTGCAAATCATTTATTAAAAAATCACGAAACTGATTTCATGATTGTTGAAGCACGAGGTCGAATAGGTGGTCGTATAGTTGCTACCAAAATCGGTGAGTTTCTACTTAACCTATTTCAGAATTTTATTAATCAATAAAAGTTCGATTCTTCATTTTAATTTTTAATTTTAACGAATTTATTTATCTTTTTAAATACATTATCACACATATAACATATAATAGAAGTGTTGACTTTTTATTTGTATTTGTATTATTCAATCATTATTATATGACAGAACATAAAAATATAGATTTAATTAAAGATTTTATTTTTATTTTATTTAAATTAATTTTTAATAAATGCTCAAAAAGATTTTAGATATAAAATATAATAAAATATCTTTGAATTAATTGTTTATTTTTT
Source organism: Apis dorsata (assembly GCF_000469605.1). NCBI lineage: Eukaryota > Metazoa > Arthropoda > Insecta > Hymenoptera > Apidae > Apis > Apis dorsata. Next base: position 634,148 of record NW_006263671.1, on the reverse strand, counting down.
AGTTAGAATTTTAATTTTATTATGGAAAACCAAATATAAAATTATATTGAATATAAAAATATAATTTCTTGAGTTTTAATTATGGGAATAATTATACTTAAACAATTTTGAATTTTAAATTCACATCCACTTTAATACAGGCAATGAAAAGGTAGAATTAGGAGCAAATTGGATCCATGGAGTCCTAGGGAACCCAATGTTTGAATTAGCTATGGCAAATGGATTAATAGATATTATACGCGTACCAAGGCCTCATAAAGTTGTAGCTGCTATGGAAGATGGAAAACAATTACCTTTTCCAATTTTGCAAGAAATTTATGAAGCTTATGTGTGTTTTTTAAGAAGATGTGAGGAATATTTTTTAAGTACTTATAGTCCCCCAGATGGAATAAATAGTGTTGGAGCACACGTGGCATTAGAAGCTGAGATATATTTATCCACCTTATTACCTGAAGAAAGAAAAATTAGGCAATTATTGTTTGATTGCTTACTTAAAAGAGAAACCTGTATTACTGGCTGTGATAGCATGGAAAATGTTGATTTGTTGGAAATGGGTTCGTATGCAGAACTTCAAGGTGGAAATATTAGTCTTCCAGATGGATATAGTGCTATATTAGAACCAGTTTCAAAGCATATACCAAAAAGCAGCATTTTGACTAAACATGTTGTCACTAAAATTAGGTAAACAGAGCTTGAAATTGGTTTCTTATCAATATTAAATTTGTGTTGTGCATTCTCACACAAATATATTAATTATAGGTGGCAAAAAAAGAAATGTATGGACAATGAAAATTTTAATAACTGCTCTAATACAAACCCATCTATTGAAATACAGTGTGAAAATGGGAAAATAATATTAGCTGAACATGTGATTTGTACATTGCCATTAGGAGTACTTAAGGAAAAAGCTAATGATATATTTGAACCACCCTTACCAAATTATAAATTTGAAGCTATAAATAGACTTCTATTTGGTACTGTAGATAAAATATTTTTAGAATATGAAAGACCATTTTTAAATCCTGGTGTATCAGAAGTAATGCTTTTATGGGATGACCGAGGATTGTCAGAAGAAGAAAAGCAAGATATCAGTAAAACATGGTTCAGAAAAATCTATTCATTTACAAAAATTTCAGAAACTCTTTTACTGGGTTGGATATCAGGAAAAGCTGCTGAATATATGGAAAAATTAAGTGGAGCAGAAGTGGCAGAGATATGCACATCAATATTGAGGAAATTTCTTAATGATCCATTTGTACCAGCACCAAAAAATTGTTTACGCACTTCATGGCATTCACAACCATATACACGTGGCTCCTATACTGCTATGGCTGTTGGTGCAAGTCAATTAGATATTAAATATTTATCTGAGCCTATAGTGCAAGAAGATGATCCTTCAAAAATTATAATAACATTTGCTGGTGAACATACGCACTCTTCCTTTTACAGTACAGTACATGGAGCATATCTAACTGGTCGAACTGCTGCTCAAGCACTTTTGGAATCAAGAAAAAATGAAAAGAATTCATTGAGTCTTAGTTGCGAAGATACAAGTGATCTTAGTTCGTGGATACAAGGAATTTCCTTAAATTAAATAGTTATTTAAAAAAAAGAAAATAAAAGAAGATGAATCGGAAGTTGTCCTCTATATCGAAATTTTCACACAATTAAGCACAATTTATTACGTGGTACGAAAAATATTTTACACACTGTCGATTTGATGACAATTGTGATTTATAGATGTTTAGTATTAACGCGAAATCTTGTGAACTATTTTAATTTTGTAAATACTATAGCGAATTATTTATATTATGTACATAACAATGCCTGTTTAAGATTTTAAGACTTTATAAATGTACTTACGATTTTATCTACTATCATACTTTTCTTTTTAAATAACTGAGAAGGGATGACAGTTTTAAAATCGTATCACAAAATGATGCTTCATTTTATGGAATCACCTACAACATGAATTATAAAAATTTTATATATTTAATGCCATTGAATGTGCTTTTTACTTTTAATAGAAATTGATTCAGACGTCCATAATCATTAATCATTGCATTGAATAATGATTCATTTTTATTTTTAAAACAATGGATAAAATAAACTTAGTACAACATGACTTTAATTTGACGAAAAAATATTTATGTTTATATAGAAAATTTAATGATAATTATTAATATATAT
>NW_006263671.1:629506-631729 GCF_000469605.1 Apis dorsata | reverse complement strand
TATACATACATATATAAATATATATATATATTTATACATACATATATAAATATATATATATATGTAAGTATATATAATTATATACAAGAAAAAAATAGCAAAATTATTGAATTATTGAATTGTTACAGATTAAATTTTTTTTTGTATTTTTATGTGCTATTACTTTGAAATAATATAACAAAGTGCATTTTATCTAGTCATATTGTGCTATTAAGCATCATAGTTTTAAATATGCAACAAAAATATCCTTTGTTTTTTTATGTATTTTCTTTTTTTAATACAAATAATATTTCATTTTATAATAAAATTGACAATTTTGCTTATTCCTTTGTAATCGTGACAATAGAAATAGGTGACCATAAATTATATATAAAATATGATAGAAATCTCTGTAATATTATTGTTTTCTTATATACATTTAATATATTTTAAAAATTGTTTTTAATACACATTTTAGATTTTTAAGATCCTAAATATTTATTTTTTTTGCAACTGCCACTTAATATTATTCATCGTATTCGCAAAACGAAATATAACTGATGAAAAAATGTTATATATATATATAAAACATATATATATATAATTATATATATATAATTATATATATATATTATAATTGAAATAAATAATTTTCAGTATTTATTTTAATGAATTTTTTCATATTCTGAATTAATCTAAGTAAAAAAAATTAAAATTTTTCGTTTTTTGTAAGTTAAAAATAAGAAAAAAATATGAAATCCTCTTGGTGATTTTTATATGAATTTGTTTAAAAATAAACAATAACTTTATTGTTATGTCAGTTTGTACATTTATTGTACAAATAAATATACAATATATTTTTAAGCAACTATGGCAATTATTTAATTAGGTACAGGTATATAAATTCTACTAATAGAATTTGATTACAAGGTGTAACTGTACATCAATTTACGAGATTAATTATGATAATATGATTATTAGTTTAAATCATGCCTTAATATTAAATATATATTGTAATTTCTCTTCTTTTCTAATTAATGATACTAAAGAGTAATTCAATTTTTCCGGAATTTTTATTACATTATTATACTTTTTTTTTTAATAAAAATTCTTTTACAACTAAAAATATTAGCATTGATAGTTTTTAGGTTTTTTAAAATAATTTATAAATTTATAATTAAATAATAATAAAATAAATTTAGAATTATGAAAAAAAAATAATTCAGCATTTAATCATTTTTTAAATTTAATTAAATTTACACCCGTATAAAAGGTATAAAGTAGTAAATAAATTACATATATAAATTGACTATGCAGTTACATTTACTGCATGCACAAATGTAACTGTATAAAAGGCTATAATTATGCATTTTTGATCGTTTCTTGTTAAAGAGTAATAAAATATTTTTCTCTTTCTAATTAATAATTGAACACTTTTCTGTCTAATGTAATGTAATATATTGAATATCATAATATTCTTATTACTCTATATATAACGCTATTTTGAAACAGCTTCTCTTCTGCATTTTTCTGTAATTTTTTACAGATATATTAATCTATAAGAAATTGCACATACAGATATACATATTTTATAAGTATACTTCTAAAAATTTAGAAATTATATTTATATTTTATAAGTATACTTCTAAAAATTTCTTCTTCTAGAAATTAATAATCACATTGTAGCAGTGAAAGATAAAAAGATTAAAATGTAAACCATAGTTTAATATATATGTATAACTATCGTTAATACTTAATATTGTTAATACATGCCTAAAATAATCACATAAAATGGGATATATCTCAACTATATTCTATATCCTTTTTTTTGCATTACTTTAAAGTACCGCTCTTTTTTCTTGTTATATGCAAAAGAATTATTATATTTAAAAATATTATTATAATTAAAAAAAATGCTTTTAGAATTAAACATTTGCATAACAATTTTATTGCTTCGCAAGAAGAGAATGATGTTTCGCCGTAAACGAGTTCAGAAGTAATAAGATAAAAAAGAACACCTTTAGAACACTTAGGCAGTAAGATCATTAAATCGCCAAACAGCTTTTTTAAACAGCTTTTATGCCATATTAGAAAAATTCTTTTTCATAAAAGAAATTATTTTGAGAAAATAAGCTTTAAATGATAAAATATTTTACGATTTAACAACTTCAACTTAGGAAGGATAGTTTTTAACAGATTAAATATATGGCACATGGTTAATCAATCGGATAAATTTAAGGCTCG
>NW_006263671.1:623762-629492 GCF_000469605.1 Apis dorsata | reverse complement strand
TTTTTTTTTTTTTTTTTTTTTTTTTTTTTTTTTTTTTTTTTTTTTACATATTTAAATGAACTTAACAAAATCAAATCTTCAAATCTTTCAACTCTTGTATTTTTTCGTATCATTTCAATTGGATCTTGTAACTTATTATTAAAATCAACGAAAAATGACCATTAAAACATGATCGTGTCATTTGATTATTTTTTGTACTCTAATTGAACGAATCTGGCAGCAGCATAGTTAAATACAAAAAAATATTGCTTCAATTCTTCTAATAATATTGTATAAGAATCATTAAAGTCTCTTTTTGAAGACTGACTACTAGAATAGAATAAAATATAATAGATATATTATTATTTGCTATTATATGCATCATTGATTGCGAAGAATTTTATTATTATATTTGTACTGAACTTCGTCTTCGCTTTCAAATTTAAAGTTCGGTGGGAGTGTACGACGTTTACCGGGAAAAATATCGGAGGGGGGGGGGGACGAACGCTCATCGTTCTTCGTTTGTTTGTTAGCATTTACAAATCTTGCCGATAATAATATCGACTTCGGTTTCATATGGATGTTGTAGTATGATGATCTGCTCCGTTTTGCGTCTGTGCATTATGTGGCAACGAAGCAAGTTCGTTTCTGCTTAAATAATTCACAATTCCTGCCCCGAGAGAATCACCTACTACGTTCACTGTTGTTCTACAACGATCTCTGGAAATCCAAACAAATAGATTAATAGATAAATATTTTTTTAAAAACGAGCATATAATAAAGAGAATGCTTACAATAACCAATCAACAGCAATGACAAGGAATACGTCTTCGGACGGTAGGCGAACTGTATCCAATACCATTACCATCGTAACCAGACCTGCTTGTGGAATTCCAGCTGCTCCGATACTTGCCGCAGTCGCTGTGATACTGAACAAAGACTTCAATATAAAATGCAATGCTTCCTAATTAAACAAACAAATATGAATCTTCGCCTCTTCTTCTAATTCGCATTACCTGATTGCCACCAGCTGTCCAAAACTAAGACTGACTTGACGCACTTGCGCGATGAAAATCGCGGCCACAGCTTCGTATAAAGCCGTGCCATCCATATTGATAGTGGCGCCGATCGGCAAAACGAATCTGGTAATTCGTGGATCGACATTGTTTCCTTCTTCCAAACAATTAATAGCAATTGGAAGAGTAGCGGAGCTTGAGGACGTACCAAACGCTGTGACCAACGCTTGGGCCAAATTGGATATGTATACGTATGGATTTCTCTTCGTTATTAGAAAATATAATAGAGGCAGAACGATGAAACCGTGTATCAACAGGCCTATCAATACGGTGAGAAAGTACATTCCCAATTGGGAAACTATTTCGTCCAACGATTGCATTTCCGTAATTTTAGCGGCTACTAGAAACAGTACACCAATAGGCGACAACCTGAACAGTGAAATTTCATTATCAATGAATAAAGAATTGTAAGAAAATTCTATTCTTTATTAAGATCGATGATGACTATTATTTGAAAATTACGTATTGCGCGAAAGATTTGAGGTTAGGATACCTTTAATAAGATAAATTTCATCAAATGTGAATTTACCAAATCACCCAATGAGTGATCATCATCATAGCGCCAGACAAGGACTCGAAGAATACGAGCAACGGTTTTCCTTGTTCTTCCATTTTTCCCAATGTTATACCAAGCACCGTGGCGAAAACGACGAGACCCATTATATTGGTTCCTGACACGCTTTTTGACACTGGCTTCCACTCGTCCATGTTATCTGCTTCAACGAAGGATACATTGATATTATGTCGCTATAATTTTCGTTAACACAACGAAAATTATATTTCTTTTTTTTTCTTTTCTTTTTTTTCTTTTTTTTTTTTTTTTTTTTTTTTTTTTTTTTTCTTATGAAATGTATATAAGATTTTTTTAAAAAAAGATTTTGGACCTGATGTACTGTTTTCCGGTTTCTGCATTTCCGTTTTATGTTGAGAGATACATGCCTCTACTAAATTCGGGGGAAACATATTCCGAATCAAGTCCATCAATGTATCGATAGTCGAGACATTTTGAGATCGTTCTTTTGTCCTTATGTCAGGATTATTTCCCACACCCGGCTGGATAGTGATTACCAAAATGATACCTGAAATCGTTATCAATAAAAATGAATATCAATAAAAAATGATCTATTGTTTATCTTTTACTTTTAGAAAATAAGTGAAAGGAAAGATGTCTCGATCTTGACCGACCTAGTACAACAGCGCTAATCGTGGTGACCATGTAATACACTATAGCACGAACACCAATTTTCCCGCTCAATGACAGATCAAGGGATCCAATTGCTGAGACTAGACTGGATATGATAAGAGGTAAAATCAAACTCTTCAGCATTCTGAGAAACAGATCTCCTATGTAATTGATGTACATGATCTCGCGTGGCGTCCATCCTTGAGTTCGCAAGCTCCTCAAGATAATACCGAGAACCACACCGCCGAATACACCGGTCACAGTCAATATCGTCAACGAATTGTGCTTGAGACACGATCGAACCTTCTCTTGCCTGGTTTGCGGCCTTTTATTTGGCTCCTGAGGATAATACGAGGTTCGTTCGGTAATTTTGCATTGTGTGTCCGATCCTGATAACGGTGACCTAAAAATAACACACACACACACACACACACATATATATATATATATAGTTGGAAAAAAAGAGTGATATTTTAAAAAAAAAAATATTTTTCTAATTTTAAAAGTATTCATTATTTACTATATATATAGTTAGAAAAAAAGAATGATATTTTAAAAGAAAAAATATTTTTCTAATTTTAAAAGTATTCATTATTTACCACATATACAAAAAAAGATTGAATAAAGGTAATAACTAAGATTAGCTCTTCTAGGATCGGAAAATGTAGATTTTTTTACTATTACATCATGTACAAAATGTACAGATGTAATGTACAAATGAATTGCAAATGAAGCGAATACGTGATATTTAGCATAACATGTTGGATGCACGAGGTCTCACGATGCAAGTAAATTATCAATGGAAAAAAGAAAAAAAAAATTCTCAGAAGCTACCGAAAAGAGATGATTCGCTTTTTCAAGGGGTTAATTACGAGAGTTAATCCCTTAACGGTGTTAACGAGTTTGATAATTTGATCAGTTTGACTAGTTTATGACAATCGGCTGGGCGACTCGGTTGTTAGAAAGAAAAAAAAAAAATAGAACAGAATTGTGTATATTGTATTTCTAAAAAGAAATAATAGTAATTAAACATCCGGCTCTTTTTCACTTTTTGCGATGTATGTATTTATTTTGAAATTTTCATCTTAACTTATGATACTTGTGATAATATATTTATGGGTTTCTTTAAATGCATATGTATGTATATAGTTGTTCTTTTCCACGCAAGATGTATCAATTTCCATATGTAAACGTGTCGGCATTGACTACACTGTGTGAAAGTAAAGAGATGAATTTTATATGTGTATTCAATTGAGTGTAAAATTAAGAAGCATGAGCGCTGTTGATTGATTGAGATTTTATATATACAGAAAATGTTAAATTGTCCTGTGTATAATATTCTTACAATATTGTAATAACGATGCTATTTGAAAAATGTTTTTAACAATATCACAATTGATTAAGTAATTAATTGTAAGTTGAGAAGTTGCTAAACATTATATAAACACAAGTTCTTCCAGTTGCTTATGTTACACAATGTTATTTAAGTCACTTATTTAAGTCAAGTTACATAGTTGCATAAATTGAATCATTTGAACTATTTAAATTGTCCTCTTCAATCTTAAGTTTAAGATATTTACATATTTAAAATGTAAAATAGATTGATTATAATAGTTAATCGATACTTAATATTCTTGGTATTAACAGATATGAATAATCTGTATGAAACAACAATTGTGCAACATAACTTTTTATAAAGTTTTCAGATATGTGAAAGGCTGAAGGCCATAAATGATTAAAATTATCTATTAATAAATATATATATATATATTAATATATAATATATATATATATCATTATAATATATATATATCATCATAAATAACTTATGTTTATGAAAATAAATATTCAATATAACATACCACGTATATTTATAAAATTCTGATTTTTCTTTTTTTTTTTATTTGTTATCAAGAAATAATCCATTCTATAAGATTTCATTTCATAAACTGTAAAATTTAAATGGAAAAAAAATTCTTCAAATTTTTTTCAAATTTTTTTTTTTTCTCTTTCTCTAAAATATATCATAATTTGTCGAAATTAAATCTTTGAAACTTTTTATATTTGATTTTCAATAAACAATAAACGTTATTTACCAATCGTGATTAGTAAAGCGCCAAGCGTTTAAAGGTACGTGCATGGCGAGTGTACAGGAAAGCACGATGATTGGCAATGATTTCTCCTTGCTGTGTTATTATATCCCCGCACACGTTTCGCTCCGTCTTAATTCAGCCATGCGCGAGTAACGTTTGATTCTAATCGAATTAAATAATCAGTCAACTTGTCTGACACGCGAAATTACATATTACTTAAATATATAATGAAATACGAGAAATAAAAAATTAAAAATCTTCTACACAATTTCAATTAATATAAATAAACTTATTCGTTTCTTTTTAATTTTTTCCATTATCTCTAGTTTTCAAACAACGTAACAACGTGGACAACATTAAATAGCGACACGCGATCTCCTTTGTGTACAGTAACTGCGAAAACTCGCTCGGCTCGTCTCGACCCGAAGATTCTTTCCGTTTGTTTCGCGAATTGGAAAACGAGGTGAAGAGCATCGATATATTTATCCATCACAAGGGTCGGTAATCTTCGTTTTGATTTGATTGAATCTTTGCGAACGACCTCGTCGTGCTAAGTAGGCCTGCTGCAAGAGAGCTGTTGATCATTCTTGAAAGTCTTGTTGCTCGATTGTCGATGACCTTGCCGGGAGATACATCGTCGCCCTTTCGACTTCATGCCTTCTAGCCTGATCATTCTGTTACAAAATTTTGCTAATAGTAATAGTAATAGTAATATTCTTTATTACTTCTTTCTTTCTTTGGAGAATTAATAATAATATTTTCAAAACGATGAGATATAAAGATTAGTTTTTTTTTTTTTTATCGAATATCGAGGCTAACGTGGAACATTTCTGGAGGTTGGCCTTAAGAATTAATCTTAACTGGCCCGGCAATTATCAAATTGTACTTTCGCATTACGGGCTTGTGGAGCAATTGGTCGGATTCTCCGTGCAAAATTTTGAATGCATGCTGCCGATTCATACCTCAATTACGTATTATTTGGTTATTATTTGGTAATATTTAACATACTGGAAAAAAAAAATGGATAAAGCAACAAAAAAAAAATCGAAAGGATCATTTACTTTTTGAACGGGATAAATGTAATTCAAGAGATTTAAAAGAGATTCAACGCGGAGACACGATCCGTGTAAACTGCGCTATTCTATTTCGCAAGTATATCCTTTTACGCGAATTCATTAGCCGAACCGATGATGCAATCTGAATCACACTGAAGAAGAAACTTCATCCGCTTGTCAATGTCGTCTCGATGGGCCCGCCTCTTCTGCATATATATATTTTTTAACAGACGGATAGACGAATTCAACAACAGCAATTGATAAAATTCTGCGGAATATTCATCAGTTAATTACAATAAGAGCACATTCGAAATTAGAAATAAAATCGAAATAACTTTCGTCAC
>NW_006263671.1:619111-623584 GCF_000469605.1 Apis dorsata | reverse complement strand
AATCAGATCCTTCCTTTCCCTGAAATTAAGCATAATGGAATAAAAAAAAAAAAAAAATGTATTCTACAATGAAAAAAAGAGATTTAACCTTGATATTAAAAAGTGAAAAGGGAAAAAGCAAAAGCACGGAGAAAAAAAAATTAGAGAAAAAGAATTAGGACTAAATACTTACAGTTCGGTGGCGACTTCCATGATGCCTGTCTGGAGCGGTGATGATGGTCTACGTTTGCTTGGTATTAATATTCCGACGAAATACGGTAGTAGTCACCGTAGAGCGTCACTTCCGGTTAACCGGAAGCGGCTGCTGTATAGTATCGCGCCCTGATAGGGGAAGGTGGCGGGGAGAGGTCGAGAGGCTGGAAAGGGATCGACAATATCCTATTAGTTGATTGACGATATTGATCTGTTGCTCGCTTCTAACATCTTGATCCCCGCAACGAAGGAGAAGGATGGAAAGAAGAAGATTAGAAATAAGATTACTACGCGCATCTTTATCGTATCTTAAATCCTTTAAATAATAGGAACATAATTGTTTCTTTTTTTTTCACTTGATTTAACACATAATACCCTCGAAAGAAAAACGAGCCAAAGAATTATTCATTATCCATCGTACGATTTAAATATTAGAATATTTATTATTTATTTATTTATTTTCTTTAGAGAGTTTATACTTTCGAAGAGAAAAATTTTTCTTGCGAATATATAAAAAGGTAATGGGAGATAGGATCTTTCACTTCTCGACCCAACTCTCTCTCTCTCTCTCTCTCGATACTCGACTCTCGCGCTCGCACATTGGATGAAAGGAGTAAAGGCGCGCGCTTGCGCTATAACGAATAAACACTCGGAGAGAAGTAATGTATACGTTATGTATAAAGCTATGACTTTAATGAAACTGTACGAGCGCGTAGTTAGGTGCTCGCGTACCGGTTGAACGTCGATAGATATATAGTGATCAGGTCAAGAGAGGATGTGTGCTGATAGAGCTTTCAATCTGTGCCACCTTGGGTGGTACGATTAGCTATGGCGATCCCCCTACGACGATCTCTTCCTGCCGTGCTGACCTATCATCGTCAGATACATTGCAAATACGCGCAACTACGACCCCATCGGGAGCACCGGGTTACGCGTCTATTGTTTGTCGCCTCTTCCCCCCCCCCCCCCCCCCCCCTCTCGCTTTACGTAGTATATCTCTTTCTATCTATTTATCTATCTATCTCTCTCTTTCTCTCCTCGAATCACCTTCCTCTGATCATATATCCCTTCCTTCCGACTTCCACAATAAAATTCCTCTTCCTCCGGCATATCTCTTTTCATAATGGGATTAAATCGACGATGATGATGATGATGATGATGATGATGATGATGATGATAATAACGATAGTGCTCGGGGATATTTTCGATCTTTCGGGAATGAGCCGTGATATCAGGCTTCTTAAAGATTGATGATTTCTTTATTTGGAAAGGAGATTGATCGATTAATTTATTTTTATGATTTTTCTTTTTTCGTAGAGCAAGTCAATTGTCTACTCTCTCTTGAAAATAAATATTAATTATTATTGAGGAAGAAGAAATGGAATGAAACGAAAATGATCTTTTTCTTTTTTTTTTTTCAGTATCAAAAAAGAGAAGGAAGTTGTGATACTTTGAAGAGTCGAGATGGGTCAAGTTTATGATCGATCCTGTTCGTGCCGATCTGAAGAATGGCCTGACTCGTAGCACACTTATCGGAATACTTTAAATTCTGACTTTTATCGCAAAAAGACTAAAATCTGGAGTAAATTTGATCTTTTTTTTACCGATCCGATGTCCAAAAGAGAAAAAAATTTTATTCACATGATATAATCCTTTTCGAAGATGAAAAAGATGTTTGTGGAAAATATATTATTTTATAGTTTCTTTGTTTTTTTCTAATTTTTTAACGTGAAAATATATTTGTTTGATTTGTGAGATTTATATTTTTATTTTTTATTTAGTGTATACAAAATTTGAGATTTATTGATATAGATGATATTAATGATTATATTGAATAATTTGTTTTGTATAAAGAAATAAGAAAAAGAGGAAGAAATAGATTAAGGAGAATGAAAACTAGCTATTTTTTTTTTTTTTTTAATTATATAAAGCAATAAGATGCAAAATTAATGATAGATTAAACAATCACACGTATATTTGTGCAAATATATATTCGTGATTAATCATCGATGTAAATTCTTCACGTGATCATAATGTATATATTCATTATTCTGCATAATTTAACGCAAGAGAAACTTGAAAAAAAAGACTGCTAATTATGTTGTCTGAAAGACTTACTTAAATTTCAAGGTGAACCAATAATATGTAATATGTGAAGAGAATTCGAAAAAAAATTTTATATACGTGAAGAGAATTTCTATATGTAGATTTTTTTTTAGCAATTTTAGTATAATATTTTTCTATTCTAATAAAAAAAAAAGAATCAATGTGATCAATGTAAATTAATTAATTTTAATATAATGGCTTCAAAATGTTGCACGATAATGTTCATTCATTTATACTACATAAAATATCCCCACAATCACAAATTACCGGCAATTTAATGAACTATAAAACCAGACTGTGACGCAATCAGCTGATGGTATACATATAGTTATATGATCAAAATATAGACGGAAATTTCAAATGTTTTTTTTGTATATATATTTTTCTTTTATATATATATTTTTCTAAATTTTGTATATATATTTTTCTAAATAATCATATATTATATCGCGATTGATGATTCTTCAATAATTAATTAATAATAATAAGATATATATATATATATATATATCGATATATGAAATAAAGTAAATAATATATATATATAAGTTTTTAGGTTAAAGTTATATAATGATAAAAATTAAAATGTTTCGAATCAAATTAATTTTTAAATAATTCTTAGACAGTAATGATTTGATTGAAATGAAAAGTATTTTTACTATTGTATATTAAATAAAAAAGGAACATTTTCATTATTATGTTAAATTTATACATAAATATAATATTTAACCAAAAAAATAAACCGATTTTTATCGATATATTTAATCATACATTACTCTTTCCTCATTATACGTAATTATATCAGTAAAAATTATTCATCTGGCATAATATAAAGTTTATTATATAACAGTGTATTACAAATTATTACGTTATTTGAAAATTTTTATTTTTTTTCTTTGTAAAATTTTAATTCTCATAAAAGAATTAAATTTTGTGTTAAAAATTTTAGGCTATATCTTTCGCGCATGCGCGAAGGTTAATTCATTTCAAATTTCCTTCAATAACCTTATCTAAATATTAAAAATTATTATTTCAAATGTTTTAAAAATAATGTATAATTTAATTATTTATCAATAATATTATTCTTTTTCATAAATTTATTTAGAAAATTTATTTAGAATGATTTATAACAATTATCAGCATTTATTTTCTTATATATCTTAAATCAACCAATTAGATGCAATTGTAAGAACACTAATTTTCAATTTTGCACGAATATTATCAACAGTGCCACAAGCGTACAATTCTTGAAACACTAAATCATTTTCTTAGATGACGAATATTACGTGAGGTAAGTAATCAAGATCTTCTACAGAAAAACAAATTAAAAAATTTTTATGATTATTAAAAATGATTATATATGTTACATAATGAATCTGATAATTTTGATTTCCATTAATATATGAAAAAACTAAAATTATATTTATTATCTTGATATCGATATAATAAACAATTTCGAATATCGATTATCTATTTATTCTCATCATTTCAATCTCATTATCGATTTATTCATTTTGAATAATAGTTTTGAGATATAATTTGAAAATAAGTAAAGATATTTATAACAAAATTTTAATTAATTATAAAAAACAAATTAGAAAAATACAGATAATTCTTATTCTTATTCTTAGAAATCAATAATATTCTTAGAAATTCAATAATATTTTATACAATATGATAATAAACAATGCTTACCGAACTTTTTATTATATGTAAATAAATTTCAAATATAATAATCAAATCTTTTGTTTATAACTTATTATGATTATTAATACGTGATTATTTTTTATATTTTTCATCATTTAAATTTTATTTTTATTTTGTAAACAGATATAATTATTGCAACATAATTGCAAAAACATAATGCAAAACAAATAAATCCAATATTACGTAATATAAATGATGCAAATCGCTGCTCGAAAGTCAAAAATACATTGCAAATAATAATTGAGAAATTTAATATGAAAATATAACGAGCTTGAAAAAAATACATTTTTTTTCACGAACTCAACATTATATCTATTTTTAATTATTTATCTTTGATTCAAATCTTTCAATAATGATTTCATTATTTCTTTTTTTTCAAATAGAATGTCGGCACTTCCGCCTTGTTTCGAAATATTATCTGTGTTATAAATTATATTTTATAAAAAAAAAATTTTTTTTTAATAAATT
>NW_006263671.1:612596-618957 GCF_000469605.1 Apis dorsata | reverse complement strand
AAGAAAAATTTTCAATTAACTTCTTCTTGATAAATAAAAATATCACTAAAAAAAGCTCTATAAAAGAAATACAGCAGAGATATATTATAGAAATATATTATCGAGATTATATTATAATTTCTAATGCCTCATACTTTATGTTTGCGACAAAATTGAAAAAGATTTATACAACGATACACTATATTACATAAAATTAATCTATGATATGAGAATATACCAACTCGAATATATAGATAAAATGATAAATATAAACAAATGATAAATATTGCTCTTCGATTTTTATTTTCGTGATTTTATCAATAAGCAATTATTTGGTGAGAAACATTATATTAAAATTAAAGTTTTGATTCTTACTTGTTCATACAGTGGAGTGCAATATATATCAATCAATTTGTAATTATTAATATAAATATAAAATATTATTATAAATTTATTAGAGATAACATTCATGCATTATCTATTCATTTAATATTTATATTCTTTTTGTATATATTAGCTATTGCATAATATTTACAGATAAGATAGATTGATAATATTAAATTTATACATTTTATCACTAATTATACTTAATTTTTATAATTTGATTATGAAGTTCTTTTTTTTGATGTTTTGTCAAAATTAAATTAATTATTAATTGACAAAATTGATATGTGAATTTTAACTTACTTAAAAACAGTTATTATAATTATTTATAAATTATGTATTATTTAAAATAGATAAAAATTAAAATATCAAATTAAATTTTTAATTAATGAACTTAATTGAATATTTGTGTTCAATTTAAATAACCTAACTTTGGAATTATATCTATGTCACTTTATATATATGTATAATAATATAAATTATATATAGTTTTTATATAGAGTATATCAAAGCAATGTAAAACGTATATAAGTAAAATACGTCCCGTATGTTTTTGTATATCGTATAAAATATAAAAAATATATAAATAATATTGTAATTTATAATTAACATTTTATATTTTTATTTAATCGATATGAATAGTAAAAAATTATAGCAAAATAAAAAGCAGATAAAAAGAATATTTGTTCATTTAACAATATCTTTGTATTTAAGTTATCGATAGTTAAAAGTATAATATACATACTTTTAAATTTATAAACTAACTGAATTTATTTCTATATTTCACTATATATGAATAGTAAAAGTGCATTTGTTTTTAGAAATTATAATTTTTAAATTTTAAACAAGTAATAAATATTTTAATTTA
Organism: Apis dorsata; assembly: GCF_000469605.1. NCBI lineage: Eukaryota > Metazoa > Arthropoda > Insecta > Hymenoptera > Apidae > Apis > Apis dorsata. Next base: position 617,726 of record NW_006263671.1, on the reverse strand, counting down.
CTTTATTTTAAATTTTTTACCTGAAAACGAAGATTATCGATGATTTGTTTTGATTTTTATTCTTGAAACACTTCGCATGCACATTAAATAAGCACCGATTTCTCTTGTGGAAAAACGCGCAAACAAGTACTAAAAAAACTATATAAATATAAATTTTTAGTAGTTTTAGCTCAATTTATAAAAAAAAAGGAAAGCAAACACTGCAATTCACTTCTTATATCACGTTTTCGTGTATACCGTACGATAACAGTCGCGAGACTGTGAACTAGAAGCATGTCATTTGAGCCAAATGTTCGAAAAGCGCGCGGGTGGTGGGGAAGTTAAAAGGAAGGGGAGAAAAGGCGAGTTCCATGAGCCATGTAATTTGATTGGTATTCAGATAACTTTCAGTTGCTGGCTGAACCAATCAAATTTTCGCACTTGAATGAAGCTCCACCAGTTGACACATGTTGTCTGCGCAAAAGCGATAAACCATAAGCAATTCTATTCAATTTTGAATTATAGGAATAATTATAATAGTTAAGAATAAAATTAATTAATTAATAAAATATAAGAGTATTGAATAAGATTATTTTATATTAAAAAAAGAATATTTTTATTATATAGTTTTATTCAATTTAATAGACAGTTTTTTTTTTTGAAGTTACACAATATATTACAATTTATATATTTATTTTATTATGATATTTTAAAATTTATATATTAGATAGTTAATTGATAATATTCGGGACGTAATTTAAGATTAAGAGCAGCAGGAGCAACAGTACTGAGCCAGCTGACTAATTTATTTTTACTAAAATAAAAAAAATAATTTATTGATTTCGATTTCATATTAATTTACAAAATAAATATTTATTTACATATTTTACCTTTTGCTCGTTATTTGTAGAAGTTCATGAGACATACAAGGATGCAAATATAAAAAAGGTGTACCTAATATAGGATGCATTGCTTGAGATAAATCCTTGTACTTTAATTCTGTATCACAAACAAAAGATTGTGCTTCTTCCATTGATATTGAATTAATACCCGGAAAATCTGTAGAAATTAATTATATATAAACATAATAAATTATAGATTTGTGTAAAAAAAATCATGAAAAATTATTTATAAAAAAAATAAAAATAATATTTGAAAGTTATCGATTAGATCATAAATAAGTTTAGCAAATAAATTCATTTGAAAATACAAAATACTGAAAAATGCATATATATTGCCGCAAAACATAGATTTCCTTTGTTTCCCGTATTTCTCTCCTTCAGTTACTCTGATCTCTTTGCCGACTTCTTAGCCTAGTTCGAGATACGCTACAATCGAAGGAACAATCAGCATTATATCGCCTGTCATTTTCAACAGGCTGTACATATCAGATTAAGGTCTAGTGGTGATCAGAAGACGATTGTAATAGACATTTCATTTTGTTTAATAGATTTTAAAATTAACGACATTCACGAAATATTAAAAATAAATCGCAAAGATAATCTTTTTCTCTTTCTAAAATCTTTTTAAGATTTTTATATGATTCAAATGAATAGGATGCATTCACCTGATTTCCATCCATTAAAATAAAGCACTGGAACGCTATAACTCATCGACCATAGTATATGATGTTCCGTAATTAATGGTTTCTCGATAGGACAAGTGGCTTCGAATGGATCTTCTTTTTTCAACATGAAATTGAGATCGTTATTTTCCAATACCGTATAATTATTTGAATTATTGTAAATGTATTGTTTCTGTCGCCGAACAACGTATACTTCACCTGGTATATTCTACAAATTATATATAAATATTCATAATTTTAAACAATTCTTTATATTCTATATTTTTTGGAGATTTCAAAAATTAAAAAATAACAGCCACCTTATTACCTCGAAGATCCCATCCATCAGAGATATAATTCGACATTTGTACGAATTTTTCAGCATCTTCGAGAAATTCCTCCCATGTGATCGTACCTGGACCATCCATTATTCTCAGATCACTCCTAAACATTCATATCCTTTATGACAAATGAACGATCCATCAACATACAATTTACATAATAAAAAAATAAAAAATTTGATTAAAATATTTTAATACCAATGCATCATTATAGATACATATGCATTACATATATATGTATATAATATATTACACATAAATTATTTTATATATATATATATATATATATATATTATAATTATTAAAAAAAAATCTCAAACTAATTCAGTACATAAAACGAATAAAAATATTTCATTATTATTACTTTCATTTTTTCTTAAAAAAAAAAACATTTTGAAATAAAAATATATGAAATGAATAAACTTATAAATTTTTTTTTACAAAAGTCAATAATATGTTAATTTCATGATAAAGTTGAGAAAGGGGAAGCTGTACACCCAAAGGAATGGCTTGTCTCTTTTCTGTCCGACCCCTCGACGCTCAGTCAATTGTCGGCTATTTTGCATCGGCAATGTTCGACAATATTCGGTTATGTTCGGTTATTCCCGCTATAGTTATATGCGCCGATAGCATGTATACTGTCGCTTGCACTATATATATATATAGTACTCCATGCAACGATCGGCGTCCAATAGCACATAGAGTTGCAACCAGGAATGTAAAAATAATAGGTGCTATATCTTACCTATTTTTATATTACTAATTTATGCAAAATATTTTTGACAAACAATATATATTTTTTTTATAAAAATATTTTATAATTTTTTTATATTAATGACCCAAAAAAAAAATCTTTTAATTTTAAAATTTAAATTTAAAATAAATATATTTGTTTTTTAACACTATTAAAAAATATTGCATGGAAAATTTTAGTTTTAAATATATCAAATTAATATAAACTATAAAAAAAGAAATTAATTAAAATAATAATAAAACTAGTAAAATTATAACTTATTGAATTTGACTAAAAGAAAATGAGAAAATATAAAATCTAAAGTAATAAAATAGATTAATAGGACCTAATTTATGTACGGTCCTGATGTGAAAAGCAAAGATGCGTGCGCAGCTTTTATGACCCACAGACAAGACAAAGACGAATAGTTAGAATAAGAACGAAGAAGATGGCAGTGCTTTCGGTATTGTGTATTTGTGTATGAGAACTGCGCGCATATCGTGTATGAAACACTCCAAACTTGTGCGTGTTTATATAAAAATAAGTTCACTTGTATCTAATACATGTGTGTAAAAGTGACACTGTGCTTCGTTCTCGTTCACTACCGAATAGGTAGGTGTGATAGAATAAAAAAAAAAAAAGAATAAAATAGAAACAATTATCTATACACAGAACGTGTGTTAAGTCGTAGACGTACGCATCAAAAGTTGTGGAATCGACGTGTCGTTAAAGTGAACTTGACGAGGTGAAATGCGAGTATATCTGTCTGTCTGGCCGCAGCACTGGTACGACGTGTTCGTGACGTGTGACTGATAGAAAATATAGTAATGTCCGCTTAACTGTTGTACGCTTGGATCTGTATCACGGACAGTTATTTGGGATGGTAGGTGTTCTAAGAATTGTCGATTATTATCTCTTTCGAATTTTTTTGATTCTTTAGAAAGCAAAATTTTAGTAATTATTATACAATGTATTATATATTTATATTTATTCATATAATTTAAATTTATTATAAAATATAAATATAAGTATGAAAATACGGTATAAAATTTATTGAAAAATATTTTAAAAATTTAATTAACTTAACAAACTATAAACGATATAAAAATTTTATTTTTCTTATTTTGATTAAGAATCTTATTATAAGATAACGCTGATCACGAATCAAAGATAATACGAACACTGGCTTGATAAAGTAATTTAAAAATTAGCAGGAAAAATCAACAGTCAAGCGATAATTAAGTGGACATTATTGCAATTCTTCATTTTGATTATTTTCTTTTTTTTTTTTTTGTTTGTTTAAAACAAGTGTGCATATTTTCCTGATATTTCTTTAAAAAGTTGAAAATCTTTATGGCTACATTCAATTTTCTTTATGTACACCGTATGTTATTTTATATATATTTTAAATATTTAAAAATCGGATAAGTAATACTGGGTTCCATTCTTTAACTTTACTTCTTTTATACAAGTGCGTTTCTTTCTACGGCCTCGATGTTAACAATCACCGCTCTACTTAGAGAGTACACTCACACATATCAGCGATACCTCGCCCTCTGCCGGCATTAAATTGTAATATTCTCTCAAGTTCTTCCTTTTCCCCGTCGAGCGGAACTAACGACGGTGTCGGACATTACTATCTGTGGAACGAAACTGTGGTTCTGTTTACACTGGAAAAATTGACAGTCTTCGAGGATGTACGCGAAGGGGAAGGGGTCCACGGTACCTTCTGATTCTCAAGCAAGAGAAAAGTACGTATTATTTTATATAATAATATATATATTTTTATGTTGAAAAAGATAGAACTTGTTAAAGAAAAAATTTGCCGATTGATCGACCAGTGACTCCATTTTTTTTCTTTATGCCAAGCGTGCGTATAGGTATTAGTTAGTAGGAAAGAGAATCGAATTTGTCAAATAATTTTAATTTAATGATTATAATATTCATGAACTTTATATTCATGAATTCTATTATGAAAATAAAAAAAATTATATTTAATATAACTTAAAATAGAAATATTTAATACATATTTCCAAAATTTCTTATAATTTATAAAGAAGCTAAAACTATAATTGATTTAATTTTAATTTTAAAGAATCATTGTAAAACTTTGATTTTATAAAATTACTTCATATAAAATTTCGTAAATCATATTGTTTACCTATTTAGTTTTGTTTATCTTCTATTTTCTCGTAAATTTGATTGAACTATATGCTATGACTCAGTAAAGTTACTTGTCTGGCAAAGCATTGGACGCCATGTTTTTATCGTTTGCAACCAAGAAATATATAATTTATGCAAAATTAGTATAACATTTTGCAAAATTGAATTGTTTTGTTTATATAATAATAATAGAAAATAAGATTTTTTTATATTAATAATTTAACTTTTTTCTTTTTTTTTGATATCGAAGTATTGTATTCATTGAATACAAAATTAAATTTATTATACTTAAAAAATTTATTATATTTTACTTATTAAATATAATAGTAAATAATAAAACTTTTAAATAT
>NW_006263671.1:599738-612408 GCF_000469605.1 Apis dorsata | reverse complement strand
TATATTTGTATATATATATTTCATTAAAATATTATAACATTATTGTAATATATTGTAAATATGTATAAATATTATTGTAAATATTTTATTTAAAAATTTTTAAATATTTATAAATTTATTGTATTTTTATAAATTTTATAATTCAATATTAAAAAAATTCAAATATTAAAAAAAAATAAAATATTTATTATTTTATATCATTTTTTAAAATACAAAATAAAATTTAAATTTAATTTTATATTTATTTGAGAATTATTTATAATATTTCAGGTTAGCCTTATATGTGTATGAATATTTATTGCACGTTGGAGCACAAAAAGCAGCACAGACATTTTTATCAGAGGTAATCATTCAAAATTATTTTTAAAATGAAACCTGACTATAATAAAAAATTATTATATATTGTTACAATACTTATATTTTATTTTATTACATAGATACGATGGGAAAAAAATATTACTCTTGGTGAACCACCTGGATTTTTACATTCTTGGTGGTGGTAAGCATTATATGTTTTATATTTTATTGAAAAAAATAAAATAATCTTCTATATAAAAATATTAATTTCCTTCAGAAAGTTATAATTTGAATTAATAAATGAATAATCAATTTAATATATTTTAGTGTATTCTGGGATCTGTATTCAGCAGCACCAGAGCGACGGGATTCCTGTGAACACAGCAGTGAAGCCAAAGCATTTCATGATTATGTTAGTATTGTTTCGTAATTTAATGAAATTATATATTTATTATAAATATTTAAAAATTTACAATAATTTTTTTTTTACCATCAGGGTTTTGTAAACAGTGGTTATGGTGTTAATGGCATTGCTCATGTGAGTTATATTAATATTCATATTTATTATATGTTATTTAATTTTAATATTTATTTATTAGTATTTTAACATGATTTAATTTCATATATTTTCAATTAAGTTTAAATTTAATAGCATATAAATAATAGATATTATTAGAATTTGCATAGAGATAATATTAAATTGATATTCTTAATTATGAATTAATGACTAGGTAGATAAATAATTATCAAATAATTACAGAATGCTGGTCCAGCACCTTCTCCTATAGGACAAATGCCTCCCAATGATGGAATGCCTGGTGGTCCAATGCCTCCTGCTTTCTTTCCAGTAAGTTTTTTTTATAACTTTATAATATTAAACAATTTTATTTTATTTAATTTCATTTCAAATAAATAATTTATATTTGAAAACTTAAAAAGTATTTAACTTATTTATGTTCATTTGCATATATTCATTTTATATATGTTCATTTATGTATGTGTGTTCATTTATACATATTTGTTAATAAACTATTATGTCTATGTTTTTCTTAAATTTGTGAGCAAGAAGATTTATATAAGTATCTATTTTTGATAACAGACATTATCATTTATTAGCTATATTTATTTATTAAAAAAAAATTTATTAATGAACTTTCAATTTTTTTCATTATGATGTACATAATTAATGAATTATTGTTAAACATGCCTTTTATGTCTATATGTGCGTATATACGTACATATATATATATATATATATTAAGAAGAGGAGAAATAAAAAAAATAAAAATATTTTTATCATATACAATTTATATATATATATAATAATATAATTTAAGAGATAAATTAAAAAAAAATTGTTAAACAATTCATTTTCTAATTTTAAAAACAAAAAAATATATATTAGTATATATATAATAATATATATACTATATATAGTATACATACTAATACAGTTTTTTACAATTTTTATTATAAAGAAATTAGATATATTAACTGTATATAAACACATCACAAGTATTTATATGTATATACATAAATATATATAAATATCTGTACCATTGTTACCATTGTTATGCCTAGTTTCAAGTTTCATGCATTATAATTATACACTTGATTCAAAGCTTTTAATATTTTCTTTGTATATAAGAAATGAAAAACTTTTGAAAAGTTATAGATTGTTATTAATTTATATTGATTATTATATATACTATATTTAATAATTTAAATAATCTTTGACTAAATCATTAATAAATATAAAAAATAGTCAACATATGCAATAATAATAATATATAACATAGAAATATGTAATACATAATATATAATTATAATGTAGTATTTATAATAAATAAAATTATATAAAATTATTTAAACAATTTTGTATACATAACATATGTATAACATATATATTACTTATATGAAATCTCTTATGCTTTATTCAATTCATGTATAATCATTAATACTAATGTTTTTATGTATAATACTTGTATGTAATTTCATTCATCTAATTCCTATAAATGTACACAATATTATTGAAACATATATTAGTTTTGAAACAAGTGTACATTTGGATAAAATTCTCATACCATGCTTGTCTATACTGTATCTATGTACTTATTTTCTCTCTGCTATGTATCTAACACTTGTATGTGCGTTCCTCTACCATTCTCACTTTCTGATCTCCTCTCTGCATAAAGCAGATTTCTAAAATATATCAAAAAAAATTTTGTATAAATATTAGAAAATAGTTTTAGTTCTAATAATTTTATCATAAGTTTATAATTAATAGTTTTATACCTTGTGCTGACTTCAATTTTGTATAAGAAATTTGTACAAATGTTTTAAAATGATATATTATTAAAAATATATTTATTTTTTTATTTTTTTAAATTATTATTTACAATATTTTTATTCTACTTTAATTTTAAAATCTGAATTCATTAAATGTATTTACTTTTAGTATAATAGTTCAATGTATTATTATATTTATTTTTTAATTATTATATTTCCAAGCAATTTTTCTTTATTATTATTATTATTATTATTATTATTTTTTTTTTTTAATACTTATATAACACATTGTAGAGTGTTATATGTGAATGTCAGCTAAGGTCACACTTCTTAGGATTTCTAATATATTTAAAATAAAAGCCTGCTTTAGATAGTAGTCTAGCATTCAGTAAAAGCGGTCTACGAATTTAAACGACCGTATAAATTTATATTTATCAATATATATATATTATATATATATATATGTATGTACATATACATATATATCATAAAAGGAATATATTTAGGAATTAAAAATATTATATTTTTAAAATAAATAGATATAATCATTTTACGAGAAAAATATATTCTCGTTGACCGCTTATAATTTCATTTACAATAAGTAGGTAAAAAAAAATTCTAGTCATGCATATTTGCTTGTTTAACATTTATTATATATTAAGTCATTATTTTAAGGTATCAAAATATAAGTTCAGATAGATATGATAGAAATAACATAATTTCACTTTGAAACATTTTGATGTATTCTTAAGTAAAAAATATTTTCTTATTTCTTATTTTCTTATTAAAAATTTAATTTCAAAGTGAAGTAAAATGTCTATGCATTCAGTGCTAGATTTTATTTCGCGTACAAAGTCATAATTACGAAATAATATATTAATATGGATGAATTTATGTCAAAAACAATATTTATCATTATATTATATTTTCGTAATTATAACTTCTAGATTTTTAAGATGCTGACCAATATAGTATTAACACAATCATACCCAAGCCTTCTAGTCTAGCTGTTGCCTGGATCGCAGTGTTGCTACATGTCTGTCGTTTGCGTTGCTTGTTGCAGAACAACTCGACAATGCGACCATCTCCGCCCACACACCCCTCATCACAGCCATCCCCCCAGCACCCCCAGCCGCCCCCGCCCCCACACTCGCAGATGATGTCCACTCAGGTAAGCCTCATTTGACACATACACTATCACTCATGGAGAATCATTCAATCCACTCTCATTACACCATATCATCATGTACCTATGACTGTTTGCTCGAAATTGCTTCTTTTCCTACCAAAATTATTTCTATTGTACACTTTTCAACCTATCATTCTTTTAAATATAGTACTATATAGAACACACAAATAGGATTTATAAAAGTGGACACATATAACTATATCATTCAAAGTACAAATTTTCTAAATTTTTTTGCATAATAAAAATATATTAAATATATTAAATTGATTGAAGCAACATTATATTTTTTAAATGTAAAAAAGAAAATAAAATATTTTGAATAAGGATAACAATAAAAATTTTAAGGTAAGAAAAAAGACTTTCTTAACATTGTATCGTATAAAAAATATTAAATTATCATTTGTTTTTGATGAGCTTATTTTAAAATAAATGCACATTATAATTTTGATTTGTTTTTATTTGTTCTTTGTTATAATCCTTTATTGTTTGTAATCCTATTTGCACATTAATATAACACATATTTATGAAGTGCATTATGATGAATTTCCATCAAAATGCATTTGTTATATGGCCTATTATGTGATCACTGCTTGTTGTGGCTGTCTGGTATGTCAGTTTTGTGATATAAAATAGTTTTAATATATTTTGAAATTTTATTTATGTAATTTTATTAGATTTACTTAATGTATGAATTTCTGACTTGTTACAGTTTATGGGTCCTCGATATCCTGCTGGACCAAGACCTGGTGTACGTATGCCACAAATGGGAAATGATTTTAATGGGGTATGTATAACTATATTTTATTAATATAGTTATTAAATTACATTAAATTTTAATTCAAAATAATTATTAATATATTGCTATTTTTATTTAGCCTCCTGGACAACCAATGATGCCAAATAGCATGGATCCAACAAGGCAAGGTAAGAGCTCAATTATATGCTAGATTCATTGATTTTTTTTCTGGCATTGATAATAATTGCGAGAGGAGAATGGCATAGACGCATGCATACCAAAAACCACACAGCAATAAATAAATCAGTAATTATTAAAAGTGGATTGGATTGCTGTGATGTGGAGTGGATTGGTTTTTGAATTGTCTAGTTACATGCAGTGGTATAGTTTTCAAATTAAATTATTGCATATATTTATTTATGATTCTATATAACAAAATAAATGTATAAATTTAATATATTAACATTAATTAATTAAATTAAATATCTTAATAATAATTAAAATTAATCATTTATACATAAAATTTTTTATAATTAAATTGTAATTATTTAAAAAACTTTTTATTTCAAAAATAAATATATTTTCTTTATTTTTTCATTTATAAAATACGAGACATAAAATATCATATATATATAAATAATATAATTTTATAATCATATAATTCTATAATCAAATAAGAATATTAAAAATAAAATTTAACATACATGTATAAATTAATAATAAAAATTTAAAATTAAAAAAGTAAATTTAAGAATCTTTATATAAAATGAAATATATCGATATATTTTATAACAACATATTTTCATAATATTAAAATAATCTAGTTTTCCTTAATTTTATTCACTATGCGACCGCAAAGTAACTAGACCTTACCGCCATCAACCTGACCTTACCTACCTGCCGTACTAATATGTGCTCTTGTGTTCCTCAGGCGAAGCTGGAGAATTTGTAGGGTGGCAAGGTAGGAAGCAACCCAGCAACCAAATCACACTCACATGACTTAGTCAAGCCTAACTTTTATTTTTTCTCCTGCTCGTTTTAAAGTTTCTGTTCTCACTGTTTACAAATAATTGCACTAGCTTTGTTTCTTTGTGCAATATATGCTCATTCAATTTTGCATCCAATATATCAATTTAATATATTAAAAATATGTTTAACTTTGCTATGAGAACAGTTTTTATAAAAGATACTCAGATTATATAAATTTTATATATATAAAATAACATAAATATACATATTTACGTTTTTTTTAAAAGCGTAAAGATAAATATTTTAACATATAACATAGTTTTTCACTATACATAATGTAATAATCTTGTGGCTAACAAAATATCTTTTGTCGTCATTATAAATCATTGTAGCATAAATTTAACATATACTAAGAACTGTAATATAATAACTTTCATTCAAAATTATAGACTCATTATATTATAAATTCTTTAAAAAAAAAATTTTATATGGCTTAAAAATATCATTTTTTAATTTAGATGCATATTATTAATTATAAAATAATTTTATAAAACTAAATAATTTTTTATATTTTAATTTTTTAAATAAATATTGCTGTGATATTATGTATCATTTGAATGATTGTCTTGTTTGTCATATATTTAATTATATAATACATATTGCACTGTTTTATCTTTTCGTTGTTAAATTTTTAAAAGCTCAAATGTTTAAAAATTATTCAAAAGTAATGCTGTTCTTTATCCTTTGCATGAGCTTTGTTATTTTATTTATTAATTTGTGTAGATGCAAATTATCAATTTAGCATGCCATCCACTCGCTTTACTATTACATACGACTTCGGCAAAGCATGATTCAAATTTTTTAATTATAAAAAAAGAAGACGAAAGAATAAAAAAAATAAAAAAAAATTTTTATCATATTAAAATATTTTCATTTACATGATTTGCCGTTAGTCTAAAAATTCACAATTAGCATTTAGTATTAACATAAAACTAGAACAGTATTAATATTTGTGTTTTTAAAAAAGTGCATCAAAAATTGTTTTTATTACTAGCTCCTCCAGGCATGAACCCTATGAATCCAAGAATGAATCCTCCACGAGGACCAGGAATGGGTCCAATGGGACCAGGAAGTTACGGACCTGGAATGAGAGGGCCACCTCCTAATAGTAGTTTAGGTCCAGGAGGCCCTGGAGGTCCTGGTATGCCACCAATGAGTATGGCTGGACCAGGTGGTAGACAACAGTGGCAACCTAATACATCTACGGTATGATATTATTTGTTCATATTAAAAAAGTTTATTGTTAATTTTTTGAAATTATAAAATATAATTTTTTTTTTTTTATTACAGCCAATGAATTATTCATCATCATCACCGGGTAATTATGGAGGACCACCTGGTTCAACAGGTCCTCCTGGTCCAGGTACACCAATTATGCCCAGTCCACAAGATAGTAGTAATAGCGGTGGTGAAAATATGTACACTATGATGAAACCTGTACCTGGAGGAAATATGCCTGGAGTAAGTAATTTTTATATTGTTTTGATTTGTTGTGAAATAAATTTTATTATAAAATAAATATCTTGCTCATTTTTTGTATATTTATCTGTTAATGAAATATATAAAAACATAATATATTTATTTTATCAGGATTTTCCAATGAGTGGTGGACCAGAAGGTGGTCCAATGGGTCCTATGGGTCCAAATACAATGGGTCCTGTTCTAAATGGTGATGGTCTTGATGGAATGAAAAACAGTCCAGCTAATGGTGGTCCTGGAACACCACGAGAAGATAGTGGAAGTGGAATGGGTGACTATAATCTGGGTGGTTTTGGAGGTCCTGGAGAAAATGTAAGTATTAGGAAACATTTTTCGTAACGACTCTTTATGACAGTCACTCGACGTGTTAGTATGGACTGATATGTTATCATTTATATAATATATTTATTTTGCATAATTTAATTTATATAAATTGTTAAATTATAATAAATAATATTTTAGTGAAATAATAATAAATAATAATAAATTAAAATTAAAATCAATTAAAAACAATATTGATTCAATATTGAGATTTTTAATTTTACATATAAGTCCATATTATAACTGATTTTTCTCCTAATTATTCAGCAATTAACAGATTCAGATGCTTTGATCAATGCGTCAATTAGTTAATTATTCTCTTAAAATAATTTGGGTCTTATTATATTTAGAGGGTTTATCCTAAAGCTTATTCCAATCATCTGGTAAATGCTTAATCTAAAAAAATATCAACATTTGACAAAAATTCGAAGCCCTTATTTAATCATTTAGGCTTTTTGGGATTTTTAATTTATATTACCTTGCATCTAATGTTACAAGTGTTTGGCTCAGATTGTGTCTAACTATTATCATACTAACAGTATGCCTAATGATGAAAACATAAAATGGGTATAAAAGTCATGAAGCATTTAAAAAATTTATAAAAATTATAAATTCTCTTTATAAAAATTATAAATAATTTATAAATAAATTATATTAATTTATTTATAATAATAAATAAAATTAAAAGGTATAAAATTAATGCCTTCTATAATAAAATGTTTCAAGAAATTTTTTACCCATTTTATACCTACAGAAGAATATGAATCAACTTTCATACAATAATATAGAAGATATTCCATAAGGTGTATCGTATATATTAACAAAAATTTTCAAATCAAGATGATTTTTAATTTATATAATTTATAACATTTGTACATTAAATGAATATAATTTTAATTTTTTAATCGTAAAATATAATAACAAATATAAATTTAATTTCCATAAGAAATTATATAATTTATTGATATCAATTTGATTAAATATATATGTAGTATTCTTTATATAATTTTAGTAAAAAAAAATACAAAAAAAATCATAAATATAATTTATGTACATAAGTGATAATACATTTTCTTGGTGACTATATAAAAAGTCGCGCAATATCATTAGCGTGATATATTTACATGTGTAGTCATTCCAAGATGAAATTTCGTCTTGTAATCCATATAGTTAAATATTTTCAATTATTTCAAATTTAAAATTCTTTCATCTACATGATCGTGTCTTTTTCAACTATGATACGCCTTACGGGAAATCGCATAATGTACAATCGTATAGTACAAAATAATCGATTTATTTAACGAACGCGTACAAACGGTATTCTTTTTTAATCTTACGTTATTATTTCGGATTGTGTGAGTAGGATTCTGAATTAAAAAAATAATCAGTAATCTCGCACGTGCGCCTTCTGTATTCCCGACAGTTTTTTTAAAAAATCAAGTCACCTTGGATCCAGCCCCGAGTTCGTAGATGCCGTAAATTTCCCGGTTAATCACGCAATGTGGAAAAGGATCATACACAAACCCTGAGTTTTATGTGCACGTGCAATCGTCACGTGGTACGCGGTTCGTAACGGTTTCGTCAATGGCTCAAGCACGATTATTCATTCGTGGCAAGATAGAGAACGAAAAGAAAACGAAAAGGAAAAAATATACATTCGTGTCGACGCATTTCGATTTGCGTCCGTTAATTAATCGCTCCTAATTAGTTAGGTTAGCATTTAAGTGCTCATTACGCTATTATTACGAAACTATATTTGAATCATTTATAACATGCGCGCGCGCAAAATATACTATATGAATATTTAAAAGTATATATATATTATATATATATATATATGCTTTTCTTGCTAAATACTCACAAGGTTGCAGACTAAAATTTTATTATTCTTTTTCTCTATATTTTTTTTATATTTTATTTTATTTTATTTTTTATTTTAAATAAGATTATTTCTATACACTCTATTATCGACAAGACGATATCTTTTTTATCGACTCGTGTCAACCTCAACATTTATTTATATTTATTTGAACATTAGCTTGTAAGTAAAGGTGCCTGAAAAACACGAACTACTGTGATTATCAATCGCATAATTGTTAATCGATTTCTATATAATTCTCTTTTCTATCTTATTTTTCTTCTTTATAATTATTTTTTTTTTTTTTTTTTTTTTAATTTTTTATTTTTTTTTTTTTTTTTTTTTTTTTTTAATTTTTTTTTTTTTTTTTTTTTTTAATTTTTTTTTTTTTTTTTTTTTTTAATTTTTTTTTTTTTTTTTTTTTTTAATTTTTTTTTTTTTTTTTTTTTTTAATTTTTTTTTTTTTTTTTTTTTTTAATTTTTTTTTTTTTTTTTTTTTTTAATTTTTTTTTTTTTTTTTTTTTTTAATTTTTTTTTTTTTTTTTTTTTTTAATTTTTTTTTTTTTTTTTTTTTTTAATTTTTTTTTTTTTTTTTTTTTTTAATTTTTTTTTTTTTTTTTTTTTTTAATTTTTTTTTTTTTTTTTTTTTTTAATTTTTTTTTTTTTTTTTTTTTTTAATTCTTTAATTCTTTTTATCTATTATCTTTTTTTCATTTTTAATTACACCGCTAGCTCATTGCTAGCTGACTGGCTTATTTTTCATCCCATTATAGAGTTAGGATTTGAATCAGTATTAAGTTAAAAAACAAAATATATTATATTAAGTTCGTAACAGGTAAGGTGTGATAATCTTTGAAAAAAAAAAAAGAATTTTGCGAGATTTTGCAAATTTTTACATTGATCAAATAATTTCGAAATATTCGAGCTAAGTTTCATTTAAATACAAATTTTATTTATTTAAATATTCTGTCAAATTTTGAATGAATTATTGAAACTCTGTAATGAGGTGATTAAATTAGCCGAAATCAAATCGAGTCCCTCCACTGTTTGCTCAGAATTCACTTTATCGATAGAAAAGCAAGTTTGCGCACCATCTATTCGCAGCCATTAACATCGCAATACTTCGCACAAGTATATATAACTAATTAAAATTAACGGATCATTTCCGCTAGTGCCTTGTTTAAAAAAAAATATAAGTAATCATCATATATTTGAATGCAAAATACCGATATCTTGAATATAATAATGCATACAAATCTAGTCATGCAATTTTATGATCGAATATGTTTTAAAAATAATGGTTTTTAATTATTGACTTAGATTCAGATATATTTTAACTTTGGGCCATATTTTTTTTTTTTCTACTATTCGTTTCAATTATAAATTTCTTAAACATCAAATATTTAATAATTCAGATAATTACAAATTAGTTCCTACTAAGAATTAATTCAAATGGTATCGAAAATCTTGTTAGTACTAAGTTCTTTATTTTTCTTAATGAAAACTAATGTACAGCTATATCGAATATTCTATTTGAACATTATGCTACATCGGCGAGTATTGCGAAGAAAATGGTGTTGCGATTAACTTAATAAAAGTACTTGGGCAAAAACGTATAAAGAAAAATGTTATATATATAACGTATGCATAGCAATAAACGATATATATATAACGTAATTATTTTTGTATGGAATAAGAGTCATAGACGGTGTAAGTACTGAACCTACGTGAATGAGTGTGACAAAGATACAAGGAAAGAGAAAGAAATATACGGGCCGATAATGGAGAAAAATACATATATCGTGCGAACCTCCCGGAATCCATCCGTCCGTAATGGTTATAGGTCAGTACCGGACTATGTTGTGCTGCTGTTAGTTGTGTTTAAATTAACTTAAATTATAACAAAAAAAGGTATTGATCGAATTATGTAAAACAATATAAAAGAAGAGAGAAAGAGAGAGCGAGAGAGAGGGAGAGAGAGGGAGGGAGAGAGAGAGCGCCAATTGCAAGTGCATGCTCTGAGAGCATCGGCAAGATCGACTATGTTCTCGAGGACGATTAAATAGTTTTTTTCTACATATTATTATTGTGACTTCTCGAGAGAGTTTAATTTTTGTTAGCATTATATATTACATCTAACCATTATATTATCTTATTACTTTTAGTTTTTATGTATATTTTCTCTTTTATATATACGTATATATATATATTTTATATATATATGTATATAATTAGAAATACGTATTTTTAATATTTATGATATTATATTTTAAGAAAGAAAATGTGACGATAAGGAATAATATCGATAATAAGAATGAGATATATACTTATGAGATACTTTGCTTTTTTTAATAATATGAAATTATGTAGTTATACTCGATGAAGAAAAGACTTTCAAAGTTTTTATGACACGAAACAGTCGGTAAACACTAGTCGTATTACATGCATATGCATATTATTTTTTGCAATTTATTTTGTCGAATTTAAAGTCAAAAGAATCGAAAAGTTAGGACTTATAGTGAAGAAGACTGTTTTATTATTTTAGCTTCCGATATTTTATAAAAATATCGTCGTTGAGATATGACTGCTGCTTGCCGTTGTTCCGGGGTATTCACCGTGCCAATGATGTGCGTACTTTTAATTGGGGAAAAAGGAAGCACACACACATATACATATATACAACGAAAGATAGCCGCTTGTAAACTTTAATACACGTCTAATTGGTGCGAATTTTTCGGTGTATGAAGAAATGTTCATTTAGTCTGTTCATAAAGACGAAAAAGTTGATGGTAGTACGCGGTCAAGATTCGAAGTTCGTAACGACGAAATAAGCCAAAATAAAATAAACGTGGAATTGTTAACGATGATAAGAACAGTAGTAGTCTTTTCGTTTGTTTGTAACACGACTTGTCGTCGTGCGCTATTTAAAAAGTTTCGAGATATTTCGATAGAGCGTGCTTCGATCGAATATGTGCATATGTATAATATATGAATATATACATATATATATATATATGACGCGAAGCGCATCATGATAATACTTTTCAAAGAATCGTCGATTTACTTTTAATACAGCCCCACGTTGTAAGCCACATAAATGAATGGCAATGAACATTACATTTATTAATATATGCCTAAAGCAGGGGAGATCGAGACAATAAATGTAAACCTGTTACACTGAGAATATTGCGTTTTTCTTTTTTATTTGCGTTCAAATCCGCAGGGTGCTGGCTACTAGAATATTTATATATGACTATCTGTTTTCATATACACTTTATTTTTCTTTTTTTCTTACGCGATCAAATATTGATTTAAATCTTTGTCTGAGATATATTGGTAATCACATGTCACTTGTGTTTCACATTGCATTATTACCGATCGAACGAATATTTTTCGCTTGATCGCTTGTTATCCTGATGTCTTCACATTAGTTGAGCTCACAGCAATTCTAAGCTATTCATTCTATACAATT